>NC_050580.1:37069571-37323535 GCF_011100635.1 Trichosurus vulpecula | reverse complement strand
GCTGGGCCAGCGGCTAGTCAGAATTCCCACCGGACTGGGATGTCTCCAGCAAGTTAACAGACAAGGGAGATCACCCGCAGGATGCTGGACCTTCAGAGATCCAGCTGTCTTCTGCCCGCTCTCTAGACTAATCTAGAGGGCTTTCTGAGGACTTGGAGCACCCCAAATGCAATTTAATTTAATTTTAAACCATTCTTGTCTATTCATTGAAGTAGGTGCCCTAAGGACCTCTTCGAGGGAGAACACAGTTTGCTAGCCTAATTATAATTACTTTAAGTACTTAAAAGAAACAATAGTGCATTAAAAAAAACTACGATTTTCAACTTTTCCCCAGTTCAGTCTAAATTAGTGAAGATTTAAAGCAGACTCACAAATCAGCAGGAAAGAAAGATGCTAAAAAATAGCCACAGCTGCGGCCAGCTGTGGGCGGCCGCTCTCTCCATTCTCGGATCATGGCCACTCTTAGATGACCCCAGACATGTAATAGATCATAGTTCTCTTTCCCCTTCCTCCATTTCCCCTGTCCCCTCCTACCAAATCTGCAGCCTAATGGGAGAAATGGGGGAACGGACAATTCTCCTCATGGGGGGAGGGGCAGAGAATAATCTTCATTGGCAAAGGGAGTTTCCTCATCTATATGTGAAATTGCAGGTACAGTGAGAGCTGTCTGCCCAAGGAATGAATTGCCCTGGCAGGTAGTGAGTTCTCCAGCCATGGAAGTGTTCAAGGAAAAGCTCAGTGACCACTTATTGAGGATGCTGTAGAGAAGATTTCTACCCAGGTCTGGGTTGGATTAGGTGACCTTGGGGGTCCCTTCCTATCCTGAGGTCTCGTGATTCTATGAGATGAGATAATATAGATTTTTTATATTTTATATTTAATATATTTATCGATTAAATTAATTAAAATCTAGTTATATTTTATAAATAGATTTAATAAATAGATTTTTAAATCAATTAATCAACACATCAGGTGCCTACAACGTGCCAGGCACTGTGTGCTTGATATGGAGGATAACTGAAGCAGCACCTGCCCTCAGGAAGCTTCCGTTCTATTAGGGGATAAAATGCTGCACACGTCAATGGAGTTATTATTTGCCCTATTTTTATTTCAGAAAATGCCAAGGAAACAGAAAATCCTTGCAGAACAACAAGAAGGCAGCAGTGTACCTTTCCCCACTTTTACATTCCTTTCTTCGTTTCACTCTCTCAGTACTTCTAGAAGATAGGCAGACTATAGCAGCACTCATCAAATTCATTTTGCAGAATAGGAAACTGAGGACATAGGAATCATAGCATTTAAAATGGGAAAGAACCAAGAGCATGCTAGTAAATGTTTAACAACCAGCTTTATGAAAATGTATACACAACACACTGTCAAATTTAATGTGCATAATTAAGCATTTCTCCATCGCTTTCTTAAATACAATCAACCAAACAGTAAAGTGAGCTCTAATGTATACAGTTTCTTGATTTCTGAGGTATAAATGCTCACACCGAAACTATAATTATCAGCTCACCCCTGAAAAGGAAGTTGGTGGTCATCTAGTTATATTTCATAGATTTGGAAACTAAAACCCAGAAGTATTATCCCCATGGTGCTTTAATGGTAGAACCAAGTAGAACCCAGGTGTCCTGCATCCCCTGTCTGTGCTTTTCGCGTCTCAGCAGGCATTTTTAAAAGCCTGATCGGTGGGGGCGGTTCCCTGCCCCTCCGTCCTTCTCTTGTTTGGGCCGACAGTCTCGTCTGGGTTTTGGGGAAGGGTTGGTGTGTCCATATGGGGAGCGGTGCGTGCTGGAGGCCCGGCTGCTCACCCATCCCCTCGCGGGCCTGTGCTCTTAATGCAGTTTTGGGATTCAGCATGATGGAAGCGGCAATGACTGCGAGCCCGTTGGGAAAAAGCCTTTCATCATGTCTCCACAGCTCCTGTACGACACCTCGCCGCTCACCTGGTCCCGCTGCAGCCAGGAGTACATCACCAGGTTCCTCGAGTAAGTGCTAAGTGCCATTTCTCCCAGACCCCTCTTAGGCCCTTGGTCTCCCTGACTGTCTGGGGGGGGCATTGAATTTCTCAGCTGAGGGAGACCCCACCTCTACCTGTTGGTCTTTCCTTGATCTGGGAGAGGGAAGGTTAGACCATCAGTGATGCCATTCAGTCTAACAGATAATTCTAAATGACCTACTATGTGCAAAGGCACCATGTTGGGTGCTAGAGACAGACAAAAAATGAAAGACCCTTTTCTTAAGAAATTTACCACGTACTAGGGACAGAGTGGAGTGGGGAGGATGTAGAATCCAGCCTGCACTCAGATAAGGAGAGGGGAGATAAAGAACGAACAGTTGGGGGCCAGAGAGGGCTTCAGGAAAGGGGTGGCCTCTGATCCGAGCCCGATGGAAGGTGGGGAGCCTCAGAGGTGGGGGAGGTGAGGAGGAGATGCCTTCCATGAGGGGGGAGCAGCTGGCAGGCCAGTTTGGCAGAAACAGCCTGCCTGGAGGTGAGGCGAGTCAAGTAGCATTGAGGAAGTGCTCACTATGCACCAAGCTACGAGTACAAGCAAATAGAGTCCCTGCCTTCGAGGAACTTACATTCTACTGAGGAAAGACAACATGGGAAAACTGGGAAGGAATGAAGGATGTGGAACAAGTTCTGTCACCCCCCATGAAGTGTCTGGAAAGGTGGATGTTCTTGCCTCCACTGTAGAGGGCCTGATGTGTCAGACTCAGGAGGGAGAGGCGATAGGGAGCCACTGCAGGGGAGTGACATAGGAATTTGGTTATACAGGAATATGAATGGGAATGCCCCAAATCCTGCCTGCCATCAGGAGGCTTTCTTGCGTGATTGGACATGGATCTGGGACTAGAGAAAGAGACAATGAGCTTGATCCAGTGCATATGCGAATACCAAAGCTGTGTGGCTGTGGCTCTGTGTGTGTGTGTGTGTGTGTATGTGCGCACGCGCGCGCATGCTGGGAGAGGAGGGGATTCAGACTGCCAGACACCCTGCTTTCTGGTTCCATGAGGGATACAGCAGTCCTGTGTTTAGAGGGACTCATGGACCCGTCTTCATCTGGAAACATCTCCTATCCTAACTCGGGTAGATAAAATAGCATAGAATTCAAGATTCTATACGAACTGATACAAAGTGAAGGAAGCAAAGTCCGGGAAACAGTATGGACCCCAAATGCGACAATATTAGTGAAAAGAATAACAATGACCCCAAAACCCAGAATGATGTGTGGCTATCATCACCAAGCTTGACTTGCAAAGGGGTGAGAAGACCTCTCTCTCTCTCCCTCCCTCTCCCTCCTTCTCCCTCCCTCTCTCTTTCCCTCTCATCTCTCACTCTCTTTGTCTCATCTCTCTGTGTGTCTTCTCCCTCTCTTCTCTCCCTCCTCCTTCCCTCCTTCTTTCTCTGTATCTCTCACCTCTCCTATCTCTCCATCTCTCTCTCCCTTCCTCCCTCTTCCATCTCTCATCTCTCTCCCATCTCTGTCTCTTTCTCTCTCTCAATTTGTCTGTCTCTGTCCCTCTTTTGTCTCTGAAAAGGTGGAAGCCATGGGCGTGGAACATGGCACATACCAGCAGACCCCATTGGTGTGTTGGTTAGTCTTGGTGAACTGCTTTTCTTTCATTCTTTTTAAAAAACATTTTCTTTGCAAAGGATGACTTGCTGGGGAGGGGAAGGATATATCTGGAAACAAAGGTGGTGTAAAAACAAACGCCAGCACTATTCTTTTTTTTTAAAAGAAGCCGAGGTCCTCCCTGTCTAGGATGGGGCAGTTTTCATTTCTAAGCACTACAAATGGCCTTCCTCAGATGGAGCGTTTGTGTTTGTTTTCCTGTTCCTTGTAAACACGTCCTAGAAAACACACACCCTTGTGTGGTCTGGACTGTGCAGAGACTGGAGCAGAGGAAGAGGGACCAGGCACTCAGACACTCAGCAAAATCGCTTCCTGGCCTCCTTGTAGAGACAGGACACACAGAGAGAAATCAGACTGGGGCGGGGGTGGGGAGGGATGGTGCCCAGGTGCTGCCTCTTCCGTTAAGTCTCTCCTGATTGCCCTCCTACCCTCCACGTTAGTCTGTAAGGACTTGGGATATTTCTTGTATTGACTTCTCTGCTATTTCTCCTCAGTAGAATGGAAGCTTCTTAAGGGCCATTCTTGATCTTTATACCCCAAGGGCCTAACACAGTGCCCGGCATATAGCAGGCAATTAATAAATGCTTACTGATTGATGTGGGTACTCACTCCAGTAGTACAGGTCATAACCTATTCCTGCCTTCTTGTCCTGTCTCATTCTTGCTCCCAGAAAGCTTCCATGGGGGGAGGGGAACTTGCTAAAATAAAATCCAACCCAGAAACAAGCATTAATTAAGAGACCAGTATACAGTAGGCGCTTTATAATTGTTGCCCCCGCCCTTGATCCTCACAACAACTCTGGGAGGTAGGTGCGATTATCACCCCCACTTTACAGTTGAGGAGATGAAGGCAGATAGAGGTTAAGTGACTTATCCAAGGTCACACAGCTAGGCAGTATGTGAGGCTATATTTGACCTCAGATCCTCTGATTCCAGGCTCTGTGCCCCTAGAGGTCTTCTAGATGTTGTTCAGTCATTTCAGTTGTTTCTGATTCTCCGTGACTCCATTGGGGTTTTCTTGGCAGAGATACTGGGGTGGTTTGCCATTTCTTTCCCCAGCTCATTTTACAGATGAGGAAACCGAGGCAAACAGGGTGAAGCGACTTGCCCAGGTTCACCAGGCTAGTAAGCATCAGAGGCCAGATTTGAACTCGCCTCCTTCTGACTACAGACAGGGCACTCTATATACTGCACCACCTAGATGCCCCGTATCTACTAGATGAAATCTTTTTTTTATAGGAGACAATGAGACCAGGCTGTAGCCAGTCTAGAATCCAGTACTAACCTTCACCATAGGGCCAGCTTCCAAGAGTCATAGAGGATAAAGGAGAGACCGCAGTGGGCTGAAGTACAGGCACAGGATTTCCAAGTTGGAAGGTGACCTCTGGCCTCTGCAACTCTGACAGTCTATGAGTGGTCAGGGGGAAGTGGGACCTGAGGCTGTGAGCCTTGAAGGACGGAGCAGACAGCTGCCCAGCAAGAGAGACGCTCCTCCTCGCCTTTAATGGCAACCTCCCTGTGTTCGGTAACAATGTTCCCATCACAGGCAAAGTTACTTAGTGGGGGCCAGGGCTGAGAAATCCCAGATGTTTGTGGTCCCCAGAGAGGAAAGGCTCTAAGGCCTGTGAGAAATCACACCCTCCTGACCAGCTAGGGCTGGTAGACTCCATTGCTTGTCACAGGACATGTTCCTGGGCCTTCAGCCTCCGGACTAGCCCCTGCAGCCTGGGGGGAAGCTCGTTAGCAGGGGCCCAGACCCACCCCACCCCCCAACCTCAAGCCTCTATGGAATGTTTGTCCTTCTCAGCTCCACCGGGATGAGGGGAGGGGCAGGGGGTGGAATACCTGAGCTGGCCTGGCCTTATCCTGAAAGAAGGCGATTTGGATGGTAGACAGGGGAGAAGTAGAGAAAGCAACACAAAGGCCCCCAGAAGAAAAAAGCAGAAAATGAGGAAAAAATTGGGCCTTTTTTTGGTGGTGTTGCTGTTAGTTTGGTTGCCTCCGACTTTACCAATTGTGCTTAAGTCCATAATGTCGTTAGATGTCTTAGTGGTTGGCAGGACCAGGATTATTATTTTATAGACAAGGAAAGTAAAACCCAGGAAAAAGCAGAAAAAAATGCTGGCTTCTTACAGTGGAAATGATGCATTAATGGTAGGCTTTCCATTTGTGTCTCAGGAGGCATGTGTCAAGGGCGCTGAACCAAGGCCAAGCAGGGAAGGCCTCTGGAGAGATGACCTGGAGCCCAGGGCACCCAAGCCTCTAGGGTCTCATCAGTCTTTGGACCACATGAGGTCTGGGGCCTCCATCTCCCAGGACGGTGATATCCTCAAGGCTCTGTTCCCAGCACCTTGAATACCTAGGCCAGTCACCCAGCAAGTCTTTACTGAGCTCAGTTCAGTTCAACAAACATTTATTAAGCACCTACTGAATACAAGGCCCCACTCTCAATGTGGAAGATCCAAAGATAGCCATATGGGATTCTGGTTTCCAATGTGGATACTAGGTGACCCCTGAGAGCCCGTCCAACTTTGAAATTCCATGATGCACCCTGGGTCTTGCTCTCAAGGAGATCACTGTCTGATAGGAAGGGAAGGCAAGGCCTAGGCTGATGATGATGATGATGATGATGAAAGGAAGTGAGAGAACAAAGAAGGAAGAAGTTTGAAGATGCAGAGGGGCCACTCTCCCTTGAATGGATAGGTCAAAGAAGGCTCTCTGGAGAAGGTGGGCCTTGGAGGAAGGGAAGGCCTCCCAAAGGGGTAGATGCCCAGGTACCTTCAGGCACGAGGAATGGTGTCACCAAATACAATGACACTGCTGCAGTATTCTAAAGGGGACAAAGTGCTTTCACCACCATGACAAATGTTATTATCCCCCATTCTATAGATGGGAAAACAGAGTCTCCTCAAGATGGAACGGCTTCTTTGGGGCACACAATGTGGGAGATCCAGCGCGTGGACTCCCAATACAAGTCCATGGCTTTTTCCACTACAGGAAAATGCCTGTTAACAAAGGCAGAGGGATGGGAGGAGGCAGGGCCAGAACCTAGGACTCTGAGAAGTAATCTTCTACCGGAATGTAATACACACAAAAGGGAGAGGTCAGCTGGGGGAGAGGAGTTGATCAAGTAATCACCAGGGGCTGATTTATCAAGTACTTACTATGGGCCGAGCACTTTGGTTCAGTGCTGGGGATACTACGACAAAGAGAGGAAGCAGGGCCTGCCCTGAAGGAGCTTATATACTACAGGGCCAGTTGGTGACCTAAGTACCACATTGCATAGAATCCATCCTGTTGGGGGGGAGCAGAGAGGATCACCCCCATTTTATAGAGAGGGAAACTGAGGCTCATAGAAGTTTTTGCAACTTGCCTATAGTCACTCAGTCAGTGTCAAAGGCAGGATTTTGAGCCAGGTCTCTCCTGACTCCCTGTTACTTTTCCAGCTGGAATGATCACTTGGGTCCTGATTATGCTGGGCTGGGGAGTTTGGCCTATAATCTCCAGGATGGGAGGAATAATCATTTGGAGTTTTGGCCTCAAGGGAAGGACATGATGGAAGCAATACTTTATGGAGATTAACATGGCAGTCCTCATAAGATTTTAGGATTTAGAGATGGGATGCGGGGTACCAAGGCCCTCAGGATGAATTTTGTAGAAAAGCCGTCCTGCTATCGGCCTTGGCTCCTCAGCTTCATTGAGGCCCCAAGGGAAGGTTACACATGTAGTAAGTAGCAGAGCGGGGGGCATCTGATTTCAAATCCTGTGTTGTCCAGGATGGATCAGAAGAGTGTGTCTGTTGGGATGAGTCCCTGGAGGCAGGGAGAGATTTATTAATCAGGTCCTAGATTAGGCCTAAATTGTCAATTTCCCTTTCTAATAAAAGCTGCAGGTGGTTTTCCTCCCAAAGGCTCCCAGAGTCCTGGCAGGCCACTCAGGGGGCGGAAGCTCAGTGAACCTGGGGAGCCAAGGCTGATATCCAGATGGCTTTTGTCCAGAGTTCATCCTGAGGGCCTTGGTATGCCTCTGCCATCATGGCGTGCCTACTTCTCTGATGGCATCATTGCCTTAGGGTGGGGGACTCAAACCTTCTGTTATTACTGTTTGGTTTTAGGAGTGTTTCATTTATGCTTTTTCTTTTACCCTGCTGTCTTTTCCTGATGACTGTGCCTTCCCACTTCGATAGAATCTTCCCTTGTCACAAAGAAGTATGACTCGTAAGCAAAAAACAGAAGAAGAAGAAGAAAAAAAAAACCCAACCTTTTGGCCCTGTAAGTTGGCTTTTGCCTCATTCTGTATGGTTGTCCACCACGCCTCTGCTGAAGGGCCTAGCATACTTTAGTTCCTGGTTGGTCATTGCACTGGTCAGTGTTGGAGTGGCTTTTGTGGTTGTTTTCCTTTATGTTACTCTAATAATCCTGTGCCTTTTTCCCCTGGTCCTGCTTACTTTGCTCTGCATCTGTTCATAAACTCTTCCTAAGTTGTTGTTGTCAATGTTTTATCGATGTTCTTCTCCTTTTCTTATACCTTGTCACATTACTAATAGGGTGCTTAAAGAAGGGGCAGAGTGGTTACGGAGCTCCTGACAACGGTGATTGATGGGGTGAGGGGAGGACCAAGCTTCTGATTTTCAGAAATGGGCAAGCATGGATCCTGCTCCCCGCAGACCAACGAGTTGGATAGCAAAGGCCCAGGACACGGTACTGAGGAGATAATCAGGAAACATTTAGAAAGGCAAGAGCCTGCATTTTTGGCTCTGGTAAGGACAACTTGTGCTAGGCCCAGCTCATTTCCCTTTTCTCCCAGAGGTCAGGATTTCTAGATTAATAGATCAGGGTTGGCCTATCGATAGAGTTTAGCTAGATTTTAGCCATGCATGCGCCAAAATGTCCCATGTAGTTCTTGTGGGAAAGACAGAGTGATGTGGGGTCAGGTGACAGCTGAGTTAGGGAGATTCCTACCTGATTTAATGAATGGCCACAAGGCAGAGAGGAGTTATTGGTCATTCCTTGAACAGAAGTCTCCAGTGGAGACTCCGTGCATGGCCCTGGGTTGTTTAACCTTTTTTTTTGCCTAGTGACTTGATAAAGGGATGGATGGCATGCTTTTAAAAAAAAACAACTTGTAAATGGCATGAATCCCATAGGGATAGCGAATACCTTGCACAACAGACTCAGGATCCAAGAAACTCTTGACACGCTAGAACATTGTTCAACATCTAATAAGGCAATGTTGATGCTAATAATGACAATAATAGGTGGCATTTATATAGTATCTACTGTGTGCCAGGCATCGGGTGCATATTGTCTCATTTGATCCTCACAACAACCTGGGAGGTAGTTACTACCATTATCTCCATTTTACAGATGGGCAAACTGAGGCAAACAGAAGTTAAGTGACCTGCCCAAGGCCACTTGACTAATAAGTGAGGCCATATTTGAACTCAGATCTTCCTGACTCCAGGCACAGCCCTGTATTCACTGTGCCATCTCAGTGTCCACGATGACGTTTAGGAGGAATAGGTATAAAGTCTCAGGTTCAAAAAAATCAGTTGTACTAGTACAACAAGGGAGAGGGCTGGCTAGACATCTTGAAAAAGATCTGGGAGGTTTCAGGGTAATGCAAACTCAGTATTTGTCAATCGTGTGAAAAATAAAAGGTCAATGCAACCATAGGCAGCATGTTGAGGTCCAATATCTAGGATTAAAGAGATGTCCAGTCTCCAGGGCTAAAGTACAGTCCCCCTGTATTCCACCCTGGTGGGTCCATCTCTGGAGAATTTTGTCGAATGCCTTTTATGAAGGGTGTTAATAAACTGATGAGCGCCCAGAGGAGGGCAGCTAAGACAGCCAAATCCTTGAGATGATGTCATAGGAACAGCTGAAGGAACTTGGCATGTGTATCCTGGTTAAGAGGACACTTAGGGAGATGTTATTTGTAGGGCTCTCTCTGGGAAGAGGGATTTCATTTGTTTTGCTTGGCCCTAGAGGGCAGAGTTAAGAACAATGGGTGGAAGTCCAAGGGAAGCAAATTTGGGCTTGATAGAAGGAAAACATCCTTCCAATGAGAGATATCACAAAGTGGAGTCAGCCGCCTTGGAAGGAGGGCGCTCTCCGTCACTGGCGTTCTGTAAGTACAGGCTGGATGACCACTCCTTGGGCTGTGGTGGGTTATGGCGGAGATTGGATTCCTGCTTGGATATGGGTTGGACTGGATGGCCTTTGAGGACCCTTCCTAATCTGTCATTCTGTGATCTTTGCTCCTGTACTTTGTCCCAGATCCCCTGTTTTCACTCTTCACCCCTCCCTCCCCACACTCACTGGCTGAAGCCTGAAACGCTCCCTCAGAGTCACTGTGGGTCCCTGGTGACTCTCACTGTCCATATGCAGTCACTCAATCTGATCATTGTTCATTTTAAACATCTCTTGCATCAGTCAGTCAACCAATCAAGAAGCATTTATTAGTCACCTGCTTATTGTTGTTCAGTCATTTTCAGTGGTGTCGACTCTTCATGACCCCATTTGGAGTTTTCTTGGCAAAGATACTGGAGTGGTTTGTTATTTCCTTCTCCAGCCCAGTGACTTGCCCAGGGTCACACAGCTAGTAAGTGTCTGAGGCCATATTTGAACTCAGGTCTTCCTGACTCCAGGGCCAGCACTCTATCCACTTAGCCACCTAGCTGCCCTTATAAATTAATCAGTTAATTAAACTGGTCACTGTGACGTACTGGGGATACAAATACAAAGAATGAAATGATTGCTGCTCCCATTGAATTTAACTTTTAATCCATTGCTTCCTTCCTCATCTATCTACACTTGGAGGTACCAAAGTACTGGGTGTGTTGAGGAAAGATATGTGATTTCTCTCACATCTCAATTCCTATGGCCCGGGTCCAAGGTCCCTCGGGGAGTTAGTAACAGAGCCAGGTTTTGAACCAAAGCTCCCTGATCCCCTCAGTGTTTCTTTTAAACAACTCATGTTCTGGTAAGATACCTCGTGCATGTGCCAACAACAGCAGCATTTGGGCCCTAAGGCACTGAGCCAAGCTAGGAAAACCATGGCTTGTGAAGGCTTTGCTTTAGATTGGCATCTCAAGCTCACTGGATCTGAAACATAACTGCTTAACATCTTCCCTAAGCTTCCCTCAGCTCTCTCCTTTCTCAGACTTCCCGAGGTACCACCATCCTTCCAGATTCACAGCCCGAGTCATGAGTCTTCTGTCTCTCTCACCTCAAATCCAACCATTGGCACATCCGGTGGGTGCTTACTTCCAAATCTTTCATGTCCATCCTTTTCTCTCCCTTACAGAGAGACTTGTTCTGACTTCCATTCCCAAGTCACTTAAAAATGTTTTTTATAATGAAGTTATCCACAAACACAGACACTTCATTATAGAAAAGTAAGCGAAACAAAACAAAAAATGAGGAATGTATATGAAATTGAGCTTATGTACAATTTTTTTAAAAATAGATACTAAGGTTGTCATGGTAGTGACAAAATTGCCCTGTTTGTGTCCCTTTTGATCATTTTTTTCCTCTGTGTATTTTAAATGTTTCGTTGATACTCTTTTCTATCTTTTTCTTCACATCTCTATCACAAGTCATTAGGTTAACCTCCCCTCATACACACAACCCCTTACGACAAATAAAAGCCCTCCTTTATAACAAAAAAAGTATAATTAAGCAAAACATAGCAACCCATTGACTGTGTCTATAAATGTGTGTCCCATTCTGTACCTCTCTGGTCCATCACTTCTCTGCTGAGCGATGGCAAGCATCCTTCATCATCTCTTCTGAGCTCATGGATTGGTCACTGTATGGAGGGGTCAGTCTTGCAAGGTTGTTTCGTTTGTCATTTTTGTGGTCATTGTGTAAACCGTTTTTCTTATTCTGTTCCCTTCCTCTGCATCAATTCTTACAAATCCTCCCAGGTTTCTCTGAATTCATCCTGCTTCTCATTTCTGATGACACAATCTTATATCACATCCTATGTCATAGTTTGTTTGGCCAGTCCCCAGTTGATGGGCACCCATTTTGTTTATGACCCTTTGCTACCACAAAAAGTGCTACCATATATACTCCTATACACATGGGTCACAACAGCCTTATGAGCTGAATAGTGTAAGATTTTTTATCACCACTGTACACATGAGGAAACTGAGGCTCCCGTGCACTAAACGCCTTGCCTAGAGATAAATCAATGAATAAGGGGAGGTGTCAGGTCCAGTCCCTTCCTACTCAATGGTTCCGCCTCCCTACATCAAATCTAGGGGCTACCACTTCTCCCAGAGGCCATTTTAGGTGCTAAAGATTCTTCTTGTCTAACCTGAATTCTTGCTACAACTTGGTCTCATTTCTTATTATTTGCCATTATTATATTGATTGATATTCATTGGCATAAGGAGCTCCCACGAAGGAAACTCCCTTCACCAATGCAGATTCACACCTGGTCTTAGAGAGCTGCCTGGGGAGATCATGTGACATCCTAGCTGCACAGTATGTCAGAGGCAGAATTTGAACCCAGGGCTTCCCAGACTCTTAGATAAGCTCTGGTACCTTTCTCATTATTATTTCTCGTCATTCTTATTAATAATAATGTCATGACTTTAATATTTTATTGATGCCTATTTCTCTTTTCTATATCTCTATTACTACCCACTGATTCACTCCCCTCCCCATCCCCCAGTGTGACGAGCTATAGTCCAATAAAACAACTTCACCCTTTCAGAAGCCCGAGGAGAAGGGTGCTTCCCACCCCTTGGCAGAGAGGCCGTGGACTCCAGGTGTAGGAGGAGGCTCACATTTTCAGATGCGGCCGGTGTGTTGATATCTTCAGCTTGACTGCATTAACACGCACATGGAGCCTTGAGGTTTACAAGTCGCTCCTGTCACAACAAACCTGTGGAACAGATGATGCAAATATCATCACGCCCATTTTACAGATAAGGAAACTGAGATTCAGAGAGACTTGACTTGCTCGTAGGTGGGCAGTTAAGTTGAGACAGGAGGGAGGTCGTCCTGACTCCCCAGTCCGGTGCTCCTTCCCCACGTCACTCGGCTTTGCTTTATGGGCCAGATCCCTAAAGCCTTCCTTTCGGGCGGGCGCCATCCCCCAGCCAAGGCGGCAAGGCGTCGGCCATCCTTGTCACACTCACCTTCCCTGCCATCATCCCTCCCATCTGCCTTCACGTGGGCTGACCCAGGAACCTGGAAATCTGGAGCGGATATAAAACCAAGCCAAGTTTTCCCATCCAAACTGACCTTAAATACACCAGCAACTTGTCAACTTGTGAATTGTCCTGGAAATAACCTAATGAACAGTGGAGGAATTCACTCCTGTCCTCAGCTATCTCCCCTACCCACCACCACACACACCCAGACACCCCTAACAGCAAACAGAATCTGGGAAAAGCAGTCAGCAGTGTGCTCATCCCTCTTCAAGTCCCACCCCCACAGGGGTGCTTTTTGTCTATGGATAGAAGGAATTTGGCGGCTTCGATTGCAGGCAGCCCAGTCCTTCCCTGGACGTGTTTGTCTTTGGCGCCAAAGCTGCTGACTTTGGAAGCTTCTCTGGGGGGACCTCATGCTGCACTGTCCTGGCGGGGCTCCTGGTGGACGGTGTCCATCGGCTCCGGCCAGGGACAAAGAACAGAAGAGGAAAGAGAACCCTAGGTGGAGGGAGGAGAGCTAGCCAGAGCCCCCGATGTGTTTTCAGATACAAGGTGGGGGGATCACTGGTAAAGCAAGGCCACCCAGCTATGAAGCCCCGCAGCGTTCACTCCAGCTTTCTAGCCTATAGCCTCCCAGCTGTCTATGGGATGAATAATATTAATATTCATCATACAATAGAAAGAATCCCTGATGTGAGCTGAATGCTTTTAACATTCATCATTTCACCCAATCCTCCCCTAGCACTGTGAGACACCATAACCTTCAGGTTATTTATTCCATTTACGGAGAAAGTAGAGTCTGGCCTCGTGCCTGGCATTCAAAGCCTTCCCGGATTTGTCCCTACCTAGCTGTGTGATCTTGGATAAGACACTTCTTCTATAAAATTGAATTCAGGCCCTTTCTAGTTCTAAAATTCTATACCCTATGATCCACGAGCCATAATCTGGCTGTCTACACCAGCAATTTTATTCTGCTTGGTTCCTTAGCACACACTTTATGCCTCAGCCTCCTCAGTCCCTTTTGTGGGGCCCAATACACCATATGCTTCTTACTGTTGGGCCTATGCTGTCCCCTCCCCCATCCTTCTCTTCCTAAAAGGCCCAGCTGGACTCACAGCTTCATCTCATCTAGGAAGCCTTCCTTGACCGCTGCAGTTCATAAGTCTCTCTCCTTCCACTGAATTCCTCTAGCAATTAGATTGAAGCGTCCAGTTAGCTCTTAACGACTATCCAGGTGTTTCCTGCCAATCAGTCCCCACTCCCTGAGCAGATCCTGCGCTCCTGGGAGTGACTGTGTCTTCTTTTTCTCTTCTCTCCCCTACTGTGCCTAAAATGGCCAGGCCACACTTGCTCAGTACAGCTTTGTTGACTGACTAATGGAACAGAATCCCCTTATAATTCACCAATTTGACGGAAGGTGAGATTTTTTACAGAACCAGAGATAAAATGCAGAAGGTGACGTGGGCCACCATGAATCAGCATTTACTGAGGGCATCCTCTAGTGTGATAATTCTTAAAGTGCCAAACAAATGTGCTATTATTAAAATTGTCATTTGTTATTTATAGGCCTCTGTGCTCAGGGCTGGGAGGGATATAAAAGAGGCTGAACGCAGAAGGGGACATGAGATGGTCACTTCCTTTGTGCTGGGAGCTGGGCCTCTGTTAACACAGCCTGAGAAGGCATTCGATTTTCTGGCTTCCATGTCACCTTAGGGGCCCTACAATGCTGCCATCTCCCCATGTCTTGGCTAATGACCTCTGTCCCACATTTCTAGGGCCCATCATGGTGACTTGGCCATAATGGTGTCCAATGGAGAGAGGCAGCGGCTTTGGTCTTCAGTCCTGACTCTGACACTTGCCACCTGCATGAGCTTGAGCAAATTACCTCACCTGTTCTGACCTCAACAATGAAATAAGGAGGAAGCCTAATTCAGCTTCTGGAGACTGTTCCAGGTGGAACTCTTGTCCTCGATTGGCAGGATGTTCCAAAGAGCTAATAGATGTTAAGAGCTTTGAAAACTCGAAAGCCATATATAAACATCTGCAATGGTTGTTATCATCCATAATCCAAGAGTTCTGGTAGGGGAAGGGAGTGAGAGGGGGCTGTCTTTAGGGGTTGCTATCATATAATGAGAAGCGGCCTGCAGCAGAGGGCCAACAGCTCTTCTAAGGTCACTGCTGCCTCTGCTGCTGTCTCCAGCACCCTGGGTAGGTGGCCACTTTTGTGCCTGCATGTAGGGCTGACCCTTCAATTCCCAGAGGCTCCAGCCGCTTGGAGCGGAATGCTGCCTGCTGCCCTTCTCCGAGGGTGAACAGTGCAGGGCCTGGTGCTGTTGGGCAGCTGTTTCCCTTCTTCTCCATTTATGCTGGAGGGAGGACTTGGGAGCCAGCCAATGCAGCTGGATTTTCTGAGCCCTCTCACTTCCCAAACAACCTCCTGGGACAGTGTGGCTGAGTTATAATTAGATGGAGTAGTGAGTTAAATGGAAGGGGTGACAAATTTCAGCCCCCTAGACCACTGGGCACAGAAATGCCTGGCGTGGGTCTGTAGGAAGACAGGGGAGGAAGCTCTTTGGGGGAGAAAAAGCCAGATCATGTTACTTCTCTTCCTACCCTGGAAGCAGAGGGGTAGGAGAACGGAAGGAAACCTTGGTGAGCTCCCGATCCCATCATGCCATCTTGCCAATAGGAAAAGCAGGTCGACAAGGGATGATGACTTTCCCTTGGTCATCTAGCAAGTTAGTGGTAGAACCAGGGCTGTCACCCAGACCACTTTCAGACACCCAGCCCAGGACTTTTATCACCATACTAGCAGTTCAGAATTGACTCCAGAGAAGAAAAAGGGAAACTGAGTCACAGAGAAGTTAAATAACTTGGCCAAGATCATGTGGGTAGTGATGGTCAGCTGTGGTTTCTCCAAGGTTCTCCCAGCCTTAGCTCTTTCCCAAAGGTTAGCTGTCTTGGTTCTTTCCCATTTAGCCTGCTGGGCTCTGTCTTCTGGTCTGTGAATCATAATGCCTTCCTTTTGGAGGGCCCTTGAGAGGGGTCACATTTCTCGTTTAATCCTCACTGAAATCCTGGGATCTGAGCAGGACAAGTACAGAATTACTCTGTCCATTTTGCGGATGAGGAATCGAAGGCGAGCGTGCACACACGGACTGCACAACCTAAGGCTGGCCAAAGGATTTCAGGCAGCCCTCGAAAAATGTTGAGGAAATGTAGGGGGAAATGTAGAGGAAATCCTTTGGCAGCCGCAGGCGACCCCAGGCCATAAGCAGCAGGTTGTGCAGGGCTGCCCCAGAGACTGTCCATGCTTCTAGCCCCCTCCTGCCCCCTCCTGGCTGGCTCTAAATGCCTCAAGAAATGGGGGGTGGAGAGTGGGGAGGGGAGAATGGCAGCCCCAGCCCCTGAGGTGCTGGATGGGGGACTAGGGGTCGGGAGGAAGAGGCTAGAGTGAGAGTTTCCATATGGAAATGTACACATTCAGCTCCTCACACCTCTGCGTGTAGGAATCTGCCAGGTACAGAATCATGGAATGTTTGAACTGAAAAGGACCTTAAATATACAAGGTTTAGACCTAGAAGGATCTTAAAGCCATCTCAAACGGGTTCAAGTGAGATTGTGTCTGTAAAGCACTTACCCCAGTGGCTGGTACACAGTAGGCACTTAATAAATGTTTATTCCTTTCCCTTTCCCTTCATGTTAAAGGTATCCTGGTCTGGAAAACCTGGCTTCAAATCCTAGCTCTGATGGTGATCAGCTTGGGCAAGTCACTTAAACCCTCTGAGCCTCAGGATGTAAATCTGTAAAATGGGTGGAATGATGCCTAGAGTGTCTGTCTCTCTTGGTGGGGCTGGGGGTGGGGGCTTGGAGAGGATCATGAGTCCATAGAACTGAAAGAAACCTTAGAAGTCATCTCTAGAGATGTAGGACCTGAGTTCAAATGTCACCTCTGATGCTTAGTACCTTTGCCTGGGTTATATAGTAGGTGATAAATTCTTGTTGCTTGATTTTTTTCCTTTTTTTTTTTTGAGGGGGAGGGCCGGGCCATTGGGGTTAAGTGACTTGCCCAAGGTCACACAGCTAATAAGTATGTCAAATGTGTGAGGTCTGATTTGAACTCAGGTCCTCCTGACTCCAGGGCTGGTGCTCTGCTCACTGCGCCATCTAGGTGCCCTGTTGTTGTTTGATTTTTGTCACTTAAACTCTGTGGGACTCAGTTTTCCTTATATGTAAAATATGGGGGTTGGACCTGGTGGCTTTTGAGACCCCTTTCAGGTCTAAATCTGTGATCCTATGATCTAGTCCACTGGTCCTCCCCCTCACTATACAGAAGAGGAGGAGCCTGAGGTCCAGGAGGTCAAAGGGATTTGCCCCAGATCACACAGATCGTACACAGAAGAAGCAGGTTTTGAACCCTGGCCCTCTGACTCCAAATTCAGTATTCTTTCTTCTGTATGGTTCTCAAATGAAACAATAATAAAACCCTACGTCAATGTGAAATATGATTAGAAATATGATTAGTTATGGTTGAGGAAATATAGAAGGTGCTAAGACTGTGGCAGGATTTGAACCCTTGAAATCGTATTTTTAAGTGTCTGATGCGTTGTAGGCACTGCAGAGTTTGTATTCCCCTTCCTTCCTCTCCCGTGCTGTCCTCCCCCGGGTCCCCTGTACCATCGTCCTTCCAGGCCTCCTATACCATCATCCTTCCAGGCCCCCTACACTATCCTCCTCCCGAGCCTCCTATACTATTCTCCCCCCAGGCCTCCTATACTATCCTCCCCCCAGGCCTCCTATACCATCTTCCCCCCAAGCCTCCTATACCGTCCTCCCCCCTCGCTGAAAGGAGCCAGAGGCAGGAGGTGCCTGTGCCCAGGATGGTGGGGGCGGGGTGCTGCAGAGAAGGGGACTGGGGGCTCCCCTCCTTGGAGCCCCACCTGCCTGCGCTCCCCTGGAGCCTGGGAGCTTGGATATCCCTTACGGTGCCTCTCAGAGGGAAGCCCACTGCCCTCCCACCCAGGACTGTGGGGGGACGCGAGAAGGCAGCCCCCAAAGCTGTGCAGGGAGGAAATGGGAGGTTACCGAGATAACCCTGGGGCCAAACAGGGAGCTGAGTCAGTACTGGATCAGAGATAATGGCTGCCTGAGCCTCTAGCGCACTCACATCTTCACCCTCCCTGGTCCCCGGCCTCCCAGACTGGCAGCCAAGACAATTTCCAGGGGCACTGAGGTGAAGGGTCTGGCTGCCAGCCGGCCTCTGAGAGCGGGGAGGAAGGCGCAGCTGGCCCCACAGTGCAGTGCCAGATGTTCAGCTGACTCAATCAAACATCCAGCCAGTTGTGCTGGGCACAGACCTTCTCGTCATCTCCTTGGAGGAGGCCTCTTCCTTGCCCGGATTACGGTTCCCTGTCTGGCCGGGTTGACATATCCAGAGTGGATGCTGGGACCGGGGACAGAGCCTTGGCTAATCCCTGCCTGCATGACCTTGGGCCAGTCACTTGCCTTTCACCATCTGTAAAGTGGGCTTACTGAACAAAATTCAGTTCCATGGTCACAGGAAGCACCTACTATGTGCAGTCATTGAGAATTATCTATTATGTAGTCAGAAAATATCACCACCAGGCTTCAGTGCAACCATTCCTGCCCTCAGGGAGTTTACGTTCTAGCCCTGGAGACAATATATATACCAAATAAATGCACCACGTTGTGCTAGGGTTGTGGGCCTGGGGCTGAGGATAGGAAACCAAAAGCGAATTCCAGCCTGCCCGAGGGAAGACTGTATTCTCTCCAGTGAGACAATCTGCACACGTATGAGCCTAGATGAGGTGTTTTGGACTCTCCTGTGATTTTGTTGGCACAGGGAGCCCCTCCCCCCAAACCCCTTGAGCAGTGGAGACCAGCTCATTCTCTTGCCTGGGGGCTACTCACAAGTGAAGTCACCTGCCCAGGGCCCACAGTCTGTATGTGTCAGAGGGGGGTCTTCCCCTGCTCTGAGGCAAGCAATGCCACATGCCCACTTAAGATATGCCCACAATAAACATGAGGTAATTTCTAGGGGATAGGAGAGAGTATCTGGGAGGAATGGAAGCTATCTCATGTAGGAGATGTTGGAGCTGAGCTTTGAAAAAAAATGAGAGATTCTGAGTGGCAGAGGTGTGGAAGGAAGGCATTCCAGGCAGGGAGGACAGCCAATGCAAAGGCACAGAGGCCAGAGATGAATGTCATGTGAAAAAAACAACAAAAAGGCCAGTTTGGCTAGAGCGAAGTGTGTATAAAGGGGAGTAGTTGTTTGATAAGTCTGGAAAGGTCTGTTGGAGGCCAGGTTAGGAAGGTCTTTTGTAATAGAAACCACTAGGGTCTATTTATTGAGTTGGGGGTCGGGGGTGGACGTGATCTGATCTGTGCTTTAGGAATGCCACTTTAGTAGCTCTGGAGAGGAGGGAGTACGAGGCATTTTTCTGGTCTAAGGGGATACAGACCCTAAAGAAACCAAAGTGCCTCTTCCCCCAAGGAGCTTACACTCAACCGAGGAACACAACATGTTCACAGAGAAGTAAGTAAGTGCCAAAGACGTTGTTCAGTCTTTTTTCAGTCGTGTCTAACCCCATTTGGGGTTTTCTTGGCAGAGATACAGGAGTGGTTTGCCATTTCCTTCTCCAGCTCATTTTACAGATGAGGAAACTGAGGCAAGCAGGGTGAAGTGACTTGTCCTGGGTCACACAGCTAGGAAGTGTCTGAGACTGGATTTGAATACAAGTCTTCTTGACTTCAGACCCTGAATTCTCTCAACTGCACCAACCCAGCTGCCCCAAATACAAAGGATAGGGATCAATTCATGCCCCACCTGCAATTTCATCAGTGTAGCAAACATCCAGTCTGAGCAGGCCTTCTACTCATGAGGGTCAGTAACTTGTCTGTGACTTGTCTTAGAGTTACCTGAGACATTAAGAAAGGGTCATACAGCAATAGGACCCAGAACTTCCCAGTTTCCAGGCCAGCTGCCCGTACACTACTCCCAAGGTGTCAAACACACTGGGGCTAGTCACGTGCTGGCGCACAACTCTCCTGAGCGCAGCCCAAACCAGGTTAAATTGTAATTGGGAAACACTTAACAAAATACAGTAAAAATGCAATAAAGCATAGATAATGTTAATATGTAGTTTTCTCAATCAATATGTGACCTACAGGGATCCCTATGGTCAGTTTGGTGGCCTCTATTTCTAATTGAGCTGGCCCCACTAGGATATAGCACGCTGCCTCTCCTATGCAAGGTTATACAAAGGGATTTCAAGCCCTCAATGCCCTCAGGACTGTTGACTTCAGAAAGGAGAAATGGGTTTCTTGTAACATCCTTGCCCTGACTCAGTCCCACAAGGACACACTGTGCCCTACTGAGGGAGACTAGGGGAGGGGGAGGGTGTGCTCATTGCATCTGTGTCTCTGACCTTGAGAATTTTGGGCCAAGGCCTTGGATGGCTGTTTGATTCCAAAATTCCCCTAAATCAGCTGCAAATGCCAAACTGAGGCTTGGTCTAAGGGAAGAAGCCTTGATCTGGGAATCGGAAGATGGAAATCTCATCTCTGCCAACTGACTGAACTGTGGGAATCCCAGAGCTGGAAGGCACCTCCACGGCCCTCTGATCCAACCATGCCTGCAGGAGTGGCCTCCGCTGCATCCCTGACAAGTAGGAAGTGGCTACTTGGAGAGCGCCATTTTCCCAGGCAGCCCCATTCGAGGCTCTCCTTACTTGGAGCCCACAATCTCCCTCTCCAAAAATGTCTCATCTTCTACCCTTTGGGGCCAAGTGAAGTAAGTCTAATCCTTCCCCTTGGCAGTGTTTCAGATCCCTGAAGGCACAGGTCATGACTGATACCATGGTATGGTGAAAAAGAGTGCTGAGTCCGAGGTCTCGGGTTCAAATCCCACCCATGACATTGTCTGTTTTACCCTGGGTAAAGTCACCTCTCTGGGCCATTAGTTTCTCATCCATAAAATCAAGAGGTTAAGCTTTAATGATCTCAAAGTTCCATTGCAGCTCTAAATGTATGATCACCTCCAGGTTAAACGCCCTCAGGCCCCCAACCAATCCTCAAGCACCACTGTTTCTAGGCCCCTCGCCATCCTGGTTGTTTTTCCAGTCTTGACAGTCTTCACCTTCTTCCAAAAAAATGGTGCTCAAAACTGCCTGTCATCCTCCTACTGTGGTCTGGCCAGAGCAGAGGACAAGGGGACTCTCCTCTCCCTCCCCCTAGACACTGTGTTCCTATTAATGGAGGCTAAGTCCATATTAGTTTGTTTTGTTTGGTTTTTGACTGTCATGTTATACTCTCGACTCATAGCGAGCTGGTGGTCCGCTAAGCCACCCCCTGCTCACCTTATGTCTTTTTTAACCTCATGTTTTTTTAACCCAAGAATAATTTCATTCTTGAGGCTCAATCATGGGGGCAATACCCAGTCTTGTCTCTTTCACGGTTCTCTCTTAACGATCCAGTGACCCAGTGATTCTCCATCTGGGCCTCCTTATCCACTTGGCCTTTCCCCAAAGGGCTACTTTTGTTTGTGTTCACGGTCACATCTGCTCTGATGTCTCTCAGCAGTGTTTTAGATATCTTTGCTCTTCCGGGGAGAGCCCCCTCGGGACCTCCAAGATTCTCCCAGAGATCTTCAGGAGGCCTCTTCTTCTGCCGGTGGCACCATCTAGAAACGTTATTTCACATATTGTGCACCTGCATAGATTTGTAGAATCTCATGACTCTAAGGGGCCAAGGAGATTCCTTCTAGTTCAACCTCTTCGTGTCCTGGATAGAGAAACTGAGGCCCGGTGAAAAGAAGGGATTTTGACCAAGTAACTAGTCGTTGCTGTTGTTCAGTCATTTTCACTCATGTCAAACTCTTTGTGGCCCCATTTGGGGTGTCCTTGGGAGAGAAACTGAGGCAGCCAGGGTTAAGTGACTTGCCCAGGGTCACACAGCTATGGGCCAGATTTGAACCGAGGAAGATGAATCTTCTTGACTCCAGGCCCAGCACACTAGCCACTGCGGCACCTAGCTGCCTTCTTTCCATGATAGATATGCCAACACCAGTCACCCATTCCTCACAGGGTTGTTGCAA
The DNA here is from genome assembly GCF_011100635.1 of Trichosurus vulpecula. Classification (NCBI taxonomy): domain Eukaryota; kingdom Metazoa; phylum Chordata; class Mammalia; order Diprotodontia; family Phalangeridae; genus Trichosurus; species Trichosurus vulpecula. Next base: position 37,301,611 of record NC_050580.1, on the reverse strand, counting down.
ATTGCGGAGTGAGATTATCCATGGGAAAGCCTTAAGGAGTGTCTTGGAAACAAACTGAAGGAATTATCTGGAGACCAGCCTGCTAGGAGCTTCAGTTAACTGTTATCAGTTTGCAGTCGTCACTTGGCTTTGAACAGAATCAAAGGACAGAAAAATGGATCTGGCAGTTTATCCCAAAACTACACTCCCAGGACGGACCTGGCAAGAAGAGATGTGGGTTCAAGCCCCTCCTGTTGCACACTGGCTGTGTGACCATGGACAAATTGTTTAACCTATCAGGGTCCCGGTCCCCCCTTCAAAACTTCCAAGTTACAGATAAATTGTTGACCATCAGCACAATCTCTGACTCCTTCTCCAAACCAGCCCAGACTAGCAGTCAATAAACATTCATTAAAGCACCTACTATGTGCCAGGTATTGTGCTAAGCCTTGGGAATACAAAAAGAGGCAAAGGACAGTCTCTGCCCTCAAAGAACTCACAATCTAACTGTGAGAATTCTGGGCCTCTGGTATTCCCAGTCAACAAAGAAATATTCAGTTGTGGCTCCTAGTCTCTCTTGTCTAAGCCACAAACAAGGTCGGCCTTCTTCAGCATTTAGGAAATGCTTCAGTGTTTTGGAAAGATTGATACAAAACAAGGAACCAAAGGCCTGTCTATCACATTCCTGCAATCAGGGAGGGAAAGCAAGTGATCTGTGGGGGTGGGGAGGCAGCAGCTGCTGCCCTCAGCCTAGGGTGGGCACCAGCCTCTCTCCTACTCTGAGGCCGCCAGTAAGCAGTGAGGGATGCCAGGACCTCGGGGCTGCTGTGCCTTAAATTAGCCTTGACTGGAAGTGGAATAAATGCCAGATGGAGCCTCTTCTGGCACAGCCGTGTGCCTTCAGGGGATCCGTTACCTGGAGAGCTTGGCTTGCGCATATGTGTTTATGTTCTCCTTTGCTTGTGTGTACGCCTGAGAAAGTCTTATGTGATGGGCCATGGTGGGAGAGCCTGGAAGTCACAGGACCCACAGCTAGAGCTAGAAGGAACCTTAGAGACTGCTTGGCCTATCCTTCACAGAGGCCCAGAGAGATTGAGTCTGGGCCACAAAAACGACACAAGGAATAGGAAATGATAAATCTGTCCCAATGTTAATGACAGCTGCCTTGGGCCCAGGAGCACCCAGCTCCCAGGGTTGTCATGAGGGTGGAATGGAATGATTGTAAAGTGCTTTGTAAAGCGCAGTGCCTGCTGCATAGTGATGATTATTATCATGATGACGGTGATGCCCAGTTGTCAGAAATCTGTGATCTCAGTGACTAGTAGCGAGCGTTTACATTAATGCTTAAATGTGTGTAAAGTGCTTTACAAATATTAACTCTTTTATCCTCATTTTAACCCTTTGAGGAAGTTATTATCATCGTCATCAGTTGAAGAAACTGAGGCAGACAGAGGTTAGGTAACTTTCCCAGGGTCACACAGCTAGCAAGTTTCCAGGCCTGGATTAGAACTCAGGTCTTCCTGACTCCAGACCCAGTACTCTATCCACTAGCCTATCTATAACCCATCATTAAATATATAAACCATATTAAATATATTAACCTATCATTGAGTCTTACAGAATTATGTGTGGCTCAGAAATGACCAAGTGACCTAGCAATAATCACAGGACTGGTGTCAGGCAGATTCCAACTCAGGTACCCCTTGCTAGCAGGACTCATGCCCTGTTGCACAAGACCAACATCCTATGGCCATAACCAGGTGTTTCGAGGGTCCCAGGAAATAGCTGCCTGTTTCAAATGGTCCCATGAGTAACAAGCTTCTATGGGTATGAGCCCAGTCTGGGTCACCCGGGGCCCTTTGCATGGGCCTGGCTAGTTAAGAACCTGAGGATAAGAAGGCCCCCATTCAGGTGGGCTTTGATGGGTCAGAATGACAGGGTGGAATGGAGGGCTTGAGATAATTACATTTTCTACCTAAGGGAGGGTTGATCTAATTTGTCCAGGTAGTGTGACTTGGTGGGTAGAGTGCTGTACTCGGGGTCAGGGGTGAATCTGTCTTACGAGGAGGTTGTGAGATGCAAATGAGATAATGCATAAAAATGAGCATTTGTGTAGCACCTTAAGGTTTGTAAAACACTACATACATATATGTATATATATATATATATATATATACACACACACACACACGTACAGATACATATATATTAAATCTTATTCTCTTAGCTCCTTATTATCTCCATTTTATAGTCAGCAGGTCGAGGCATTTATTAAGTACTTACTGAATGCCAGGCATTTTGCGAAGTACTGAGGATACAAGCAAAGGCAAAAATCTGATCTAATAGGCATTTATTAAGCACCTACTATATGCCAGTCACTATGCTAAGTTCTGGATGTACAAGAAAGGCTTCCAAGGAGCTGACAGTCTAACGGACAGAGCTCAGAAATGAGGACTCTGAGGCTCGGTGAGGTTTAATGTAGTACATTACAATGGAAAGAAGGCTAGATTTGGAGTCAGAGGGTTTGAGTTCAAATACCAGCTTTTCCACTTACTCCTTGTGTGACCTAGGACAATTAACACCTCTGGACCTTCATCTGTAAAATGGCAAGGTTGGACTAGACAGTGTCTGAGGTCCCTTCCAGCTGTAAATCTATGCTCTTATAACTTGTCTAGGGCCACACAGCTCATAAGCAAGATTTGAACTCAGGTGTTCCTGACCCTAAGTGTGGCACTCCAACTAAACCAGCACCTGGCTGGAGCGCTCTGTGATCCACAAGACGCTGTGTAAGTGTCAGCTGTGATGGTTCTTCTACCAGGCATCATCCTGTCTGTGAGGCTTTGGACCTTGGGCCTCCTTTGCCAAGCTGAGGGAAGAGCAGCCCGCCCCAAAGCCTGTGGTCTGGGATGAGTCTGGGCACTTGGGCTCAGCTGAAGCTGCTTATTCGGACAGTGCTTTCTGAGGTTACTCTCTTTATTAGAATAATTAAGGAGAGGCTCCTCGGGGACAGCAATGGCCCCTGTAGCCATCCAGACTTTTCCAGCATGTTTGCTGATGGCAAATCTGTGTTGGAGGGGATCGGGAGACCCTCCTAAGGGCAATTCTTTACCCCAAAACCTATGAAAGCTTTGAGGCAGACACCTTGTTTAGGTTTCTGGTTTGTTTGTTTTTTCCTTTTTCAAGGCTCAAGAAGATGTCAGTGACTAAAAAAATACATTAACCTAGATGTCTGTTTGGAAGGTTGCTATGGAAACCAGCTGAAGCCCAAAGGGATTGGGAAGAGGAAATATGAGAAGCAGAGGGAGCTGGGGGGAAACAGAGCTGAAGGGAATGGCGGTCAACCACAGGGCTGTCTTAGCATCTCCGAAGCAAAACACTTTCTAGCCCAGGGGAGACTCCTATTGCTGCTGGTTGGGAAGGAGAGATGGGAAGATTCCCAATCTTTGTTTTTCATCCCCCGGAGCTACCTCCAGCTTTCTCAACAGGGGAGAAATCTGTGTGAGCGCCATTTATGGAGCAAGTATGGGCAAGGCGGTGTACATAGAAGAAACCCCTGAACTGGGAGTCGGGAACCCTGGGGCCGACTCTCATTTCTGTCCTTTAGGATTATGGGATTTTAGATTTAGAGCCATCAGACATCACAGAGAATATTTGGCCCAACTCCTTCATTTTGCAGATGAAGAAATGGGCCCAGAGAGATAAAGTGACTGGTCCAGGTTGCTTTTAAGGAAGCTGATTTTTCTGGATTGGACTTGTAATTTCAGTGGTATAAGTAAACTTCTGTTCGTTGAGATCAGTACCTGCTGGGCAGTTTACAACCTTAGAAAGCTGCCTGGGGGTGTCACCAAGAGAGGATTTGTCTTCCTGGCTCCAAGGCTAACTTGTCGTCCACTACCCTGGGCTGCCCTTTGTTTCACCCAAGAATATGCAGGGAGTCGGAGGCTGAGCTGGGATTTGAGCTCAGGTCTCTGAGCTCTGGCCCTCATAACCTGCCCCCCTCCAAATCAAGGCTCACTCATCAGTTACCATGACTACAGCATCTGGACCACAGGATTCCCCAGAGAACATACTCTCACACACTCACTTTAATTCACTTCTTCAAGCTCACTGTTGGCTCTCCTTCCCTGATGGTCACCAGCTCCATCCCTTATCCCACAACACTGACTCTGTCCTCTCTCTGTTTTGTGTATATTCCTTCCTTAATTCTTTGGAGGTCAGACCTCCTCCCCCCACAACAGACAATGATCACCAGCATCAAAGGAACATTTAGCAGTTGCCTATGAAGCTGGTGTGTGTGTGTGTGTGTGTGTGTGTGTGTGTGTGTGTGTGTGTGAGAGAGAGAGAGAGAGAGAGAGAGAGAGAGAGAGAGAGAGAGAGAGAACTTACCTAATAGCATAATAGCATCTGGGCTGAGATGAACATTAGATAGAGATTTTACTATTTTATGTCTGTAATTATTAATATTATTTATAGTAAAATTTTTGGACCAGCCTATTGGTGTAAGGAATTTCCCATGTGGAAACTGTCTTGACCAATCTAGATACTCCACCCTTCTACCATTTACAGTCTTAGAGAGTTATTTAGAGACTTGCCTAGGGCATTAAGAGGAAAAGTGACTTGACCAGGGTCACACAGCTGGCAGTCATCAAAGGTAGGACTTGGACCAGGTCTTCTTGGGTTAACTCTCTGTACAGCTACTTTTAAAATAATCATAATTGATGTTTGCCTGACCACTTACGGTTTGCAGAATGTTAGATATTTGTATCTATCTAACATTCATACATACATAACATTGTTGTAGCTAAAATTTATATGTCACACATGTGCACATTATATGTAAAGCACCTGTTATATATGTTTATACCTATGTATAACATGTATGTATATGTATCTATTTTATATGTGTGTTTGTACTCATATACATCTATATCCATTTTCACAACAGCCTTTGAGGTAGCTGCTGTTGGTATTAATAGTCCCATTTTATAAATAGAGACACTGTGGCTCAGAGCATTTAAAAGACTTACCCATGGTCACACAGCTGGTAAGTGTTGGATGTGAGATTAGAACCCAGGTCTCCTTGGCTCTTAACCTAACATTTGTATGTTATGACCTCTCAGTCTGATTCTGTGACCCCTGAGTATATCTATTCCCATGCTAGATCATGGAGGGAGGGGAGAAATACCAGAAAAGAAGGCACTGAAGTGTTGTCCTGTCCTTCCCTGAGGACATCTTAGCTTACATCTGGTTAAGAAGTACATCCATACTCCATGAACATTTGAAGAGCACAACCAGGCAGTATTTGACCAAGCGCCGTACTGTGTGGTGTTCAGGAGTCTGAAAAGGGAGAGGTCAGTGTGGGCAGATGTAGTCTGGGAGGACTTCCTGGAAGAAGTCCAACTTCAGCCTGACCTTGAAGGGTGAGTCCTACTTAGCTGCACACGGAGGAGAGGGATGGCATTCTCGATGAGGTCTGGAAAGCCAGTTGTTGGTGAGCCTGTGAAAGAAATGTGGAAAGAGCAGGCGTTCTGGGTTTGAGTCTATTGTGCCATTTACTGTCTGTGATATCTTGGGTAAGCCATGTTTACCAGTCTCAGTTTTGAAATCTATACAGTGAAGGGTGACCTTGGAGGTCCCTTTGTGCAGTCTATGAATCCGTGATTCACTGGGACCTCTTGAGAAGCAGCAGCAGCTGCTCAAAGCCTGTCCCTAGCGGCACAGGCCAGGCCTGTTCACCTTCTCAGAGCATCATAATTTTAGAGTTAGAAGGGATGAGGAAGCTGAGAGAAGTAGACACATTAAGTGACTTGCCCATGGTCACACAGCTAGCAAATGTCTGAGGTGGGATTTGAACCTACTGCAAGTCCATTGCCCCACTCACTGTGCTCTAGTGGCTCTGAGCTTATGAAGTGATATGAGTAGGTGGGTCCTTAGCAATCTGTGCAGGGTCCATAGAGTTGTTTGGAGTCCTCAGGTGCCTAGGGCTAATGGCATCACCAATGGCCCCTCTAAGCCAAGGGTTGAGTTTTCCCTATGAGTGAGCATGCCTGAAAGGCCCTGAATACCAGCTCCCAGGATGCCAGGATTGCTTTGGGTGGGGAGCCTGTGGATGCCTCAGCATCCCAATCTTATTACGTCCATCTCTGGATGGAGACCAGATGGCCACCCCTTCATCATCGCAGAAATAGTCAGGCCCTGTGGCAGGGATGTGGGTGGATCAATGGGGCACTGTTATCTGAAAGGGCAGGCCAAAGTGTGCTCAGTAGTAGCTGCTCCGGCCCCTCCCCTCGGCCACACCCATTGCCCATCACAGGAACAGAGAGCTCGTGTCCTCAAGCTCTGTGGGTCCTTGTCCCCTGTTCTCATGAAAGTGTGGCCTGGCTGGGAAGATGAGAGGTCACGAGAGAGAATTTGCCTCCCTGACACATCAGCAATCTTGCAGAGAGCCTTGGGAGGGGGGAGGGAGGGGAGAAAAACTGGAACTCAAAACTATGTAGAACCGTGTGTGGTAAACTAAAAATAAATAAAGGAAAAAAAAAATTAAAAAAAAAAAAATCTCTAATAAATCAAGGAACCATAATAACACAATAGGGAGGAAAAAGACGTACTATGGCCATGAAACATCATGAATAGGAGCATCAGGAACAAAGGGAGACTTTTCCTGAGACAATAAAGTGGTGAACAAATACATTGCAAGAATTAAAGGAAGGAACTGACAAAAAAAAGTTGGGTGGAGAAAGAAGGAGCCAGCCCCAAAGTGGGGTGGGGGTGGGGGAGGGCAGAGCACTGAGTTTCCAGTTGGAGGGTTAAGGGCTTACCCTGGGGCTTAACCTCCAGGCCTCAGCCCCCTCTCATGTGGAATGTGGAGACTACATGGTGGCTTATAGGATGACCTGATGGTGAAAGGGTGCAGTTTAGAGAACAGAGCCCTCCATTCATGGTCTCCCCCATCCCCAAATAAAATCAGGTGGACATGTTTGCTGGGCTTGCTCTGTTCTGGTAACCCCAAGTCTGTCGGTTTAGAAAAATGTGCTGTGTGATTGGGGAGTGGCTAAACCAATGTGGTACATGAGTGCAGGGGAATCTTACTATACTGTGAGAAATGGTGGAGACAGAGAAGGATGAGAAGATCTGTATGCAACTGATGCAGAGTGAAGGGTGGAGAGCCACGAAAACAACATAAACAGTGACTAATGTAGAATATAAATGGAAAGACCCCCCCCCCAACAAAACAAAAGTGAATGGTACAAAATAGCAAAGAAGAGAGATGAGGAGATAACCCCACCCCTCAACCTACTTCTTTCCAGAGGTGGGAGGTACATTGCAGACCTCTGCGATATGTTCATCAGTTTTATTGATTGTTTTTCTCTTCTTTCTTGGCCTTCGATATAATAGCTAGCATTTATAGAGTGCTGTAAGGTTTGTAAAACACTTTATACATGTTGTCTCCTTCGATGGTCACGACAACCTTGGGCTATAGGCGATATCACTCTTCTCATTTTACAGGTAAGGAAAGGTGACAGACTTTATAGATGAGAAAGGTGACCTGATACCACAACAGATGATAGCTTTATGTGACCTCGGGGCCTAGCCTCTCTGGATGTGGAATAAGGATGAAATGAGTTCAAATCCAACCTTAGATTCTTTCTAGCTTTGTGACCTTGGGCACCTAAGTTTATGAGAAGTGGGGAGGGAAGAGGTGGGAGCATGGGGGCTATCGAGTAGGAACCAGCTAGTTCTTGATGAGGCTACTGCCATCCTTGAGACTGTACCCTTTGATCTGCCATGTCCAACTAGAGAGTTTGGCATTGCCGGGACTCTTGCCAATGATGGTCTTTATTAAAGCTTTGGGCCTCTCTGGTACCCAGCCCTGGTATTGGTTGGGCATTAGCCTCTGAAGGCTGGATTGGTTAGTTTCATCTCTTGACTTCCAAATCTCCCACTTCCCTGCTTGCCATACAGACAGCATCTTTTCCAGGGAAGCAGCAGGAAATGAGGGAGCTTAGACAGTCAGCATTTATTATTAGTATTTAGTAAGTGCCTACTATGTGCTGGGCACTATACTAAGCACTGGGTTAGGGCAGGGCCAGGGTCCTTCTGGCTTTGTCCACACATCTCTGTTTAACCTCTACTGGGAGCCAAGGGGATTCTTGCCAAAGAGTTTTCCAAGCTGGAACAGGGAATGAGGGGAGGAGAGGGGGAGATTAATGAAATACTGACCTTCTCTTTCTTGGCCCCAACTTCCCAGATCACAATCTGTGGCATCTTAAGCATTCTTGCAGATTTCTTTGGGAAGTTTTCTAAACATTTGCTTTTCCCTCTCTGGCCTCCCCTCCCCTCCTCCTCTCTTTAGGTCCCCTCTTGCCCTGCTCTTGTGGAATTCTCCCTGAGTTGAGCCTCTGGAGCTAATCTACCTGTGGAACCAAGGGTGTGAACTCGGCTGCAGATTCCTGGATCCACTGTTCTATTTCTCTGTTGGTCCTTGGAAGAACTATCAGCCCGGATACCCCACCCCTTCCCCTGTCACACCAAGAAGGCAGCAGAGACCAATGGGCACCTCAGCTGGCACCTTGCAGGCTTTGAGTATTGAGGTTTATTGAGGTCTTGCCTTTCACTAGAGGGGAAAGGGGTCCTGACCCAATTCCCCCTTATCACCTTTTTAAGTGTTCTTGCCCTCCTCAAATTATCTTATCTTTATCCATTCATGTTGTAACCCCTGGTGGAATGGAAGCTCCTTGAGGGCAGGGATTGGTTTTTTTTTTGTCCTTGTATGCCCAGCCCTCAGCACGGTACCTAGCACACAGAAGAGTCTTAATAAACTCCTGCTGAATTTAATTGAACATTGCCCTCATGTTCGATGTGAATTCTGAGGCGGCCTTCAGCCCAGAAAAGTGAACTAGTGCCCAAGGACTCCAGGATGAACTTGCCTAGAACTTGTTCCATTCCATGGAAGAGGGAGTAGGAGGGGAACCCGAGACACAGCCTGGTGGCCGCTTGAATTTTCTCAGAATATTCAGCAAGGTGTACAGTGCTTGGGGTTTGGGGGTGGGGAGCAGTATTATGTTGTATAAGAGGGTGCCCCTTCATGCATGTTGCAGAGAGATACCCCTGGATGCAAGCACCTCCATGAGAAGGCTGGCACGCAGGAAAGGCTGTGGATGTTCAGGGTGTGATCTGGGCCGTGTGGGAAGGTGGGACAGGGAGAGAGCCTGGGAGCTTTGTGGAGGAAGTGGCTGGGGATTATCAGGGGTCTGAAGATGGTCCAGTGGAGAGAACATTGGATTGGGAGTCAAAGAACCTGGGCTCCATTCCAAGCTTAATGTAAATCTGTAATCATCTGTAAAGTGAGGATGATGATACCCACTCTACCTACCTTATGGGACTACATAGGGGAAAGGATTGCGACCTGAGCAGTTGGAGCCACGAAACACAAGCTCAGAATTTCATTAATCTCCCCCTCCCCTCCCTTCATTCTCTGCCCAGCTTGGAAGACCCTTTGGCAAGAATCCCCTTGGCTCCCAATAGTGTCTAAACAGAGATATGGGGACAAAGCCAGAGGGACCCTGGCTCTGCTCTAACCCAGTGTTCGGTATGGTACCGGGCACATAGTAGGTGCTTACTACATGCTAGCTGACTGGCCTGTAAACCTTAGAGCACTCTAGAAATGAGGCAGCATCATTTTGAAGTAGGGGTAGGCTTTTTACATATGGAGATGGGCTTAATCGGAGTCAGGAGAGGAGATTATTTCAAGGAAAGGCTGTGGAATACAGTCAGTCAATCAGTAAGCATTTATTCATTTAATGTACCACAAAAGTAGGCTTTGCTTCTCTTAGGATTAACAGAGGTTTTCTTCCCTGACAATGACGACTGTCGACTGTTATTATGTATGTTCCTTAAGGCTTTTGTGTTACTCAGAAACAGGTCAGTCATAGTGGAACCAAAAACAAGACTGTAACTTTAAGTGATGAATGGCTCGTGTTTTTTATGGAGGTGTCTGACAGGATTGCTTTTCAGGTTCCAATTCAAATTAAGTTACCTAATTACAGAAGTGAAATTCGAATGGAAATTAATAAGGAAATCTAAGAAGTACAGAACCCAATTCTGTCTTATGTTGGGGAGTGTGGAGCATTTCAGAGTTAGAAATCAAATCTCCTACAGATCTAATACCGGATAACAAAGTGCTTCTCTGCAGATAATAGCAGAACAAGTGGGTTTCGCCCAAGAAAAGAAAAAAGGAAAAATCCTAGCTGTACTTGCCTTTTATGTGCAAATAAATCCATCAAGTATTTGGATAAAAAATGGGACAGGTGCTGCTCTGGGTGCTTGGATCCAAAAGGGATTACCCTCTGTTAGGGGCTGGGGATACAGACATGAAAGGGTCCCTGCCTTTGGGGACCTGTCGTTCTTGGGTGCAGACAGGAGCTTGCCCAATCTAGCTGCAGTAGGGGTTTGTCCGGGAGGAGCTGTGTGAAGGGAGCTTGTAGAAATGGCTGCCCTTGACTTCCAGGCAGGCTCTGGATTCTCCATTGGGCTTTTATACCCTCGCAGGTTCTGTTAAAAGCAGGCTGGTTCTGGAGAACCATTTCAAACAACACGGGGAGGAGCCAAAACCATCGGAAAGAGAAAGGGCCCCCACTCCATGTGGGAATGTAGTGTACTTGACAACAGCCATTGGCCTGTGTGACTCATAGGGCTGGGGACAGCCGCTTGTTGCCTTATGCAGGTGTTCAGTCCCTGGGATATCGGGGCATAAGGTTGAGTGCTCTTTCTTGTTGGATAATGGACCAACAGGGCAACATCCTTCCTCTGGATGGGGCTCATGTTCCTCCCCTCCCTTCCACCTGCCCATTACCACCTAGGTGACACACAGCGGGGACAACACCTACTTTATTTCACACAGGGAAGACCACCCAGGTAATGAGGCTCTCTGAGGCTACGTATTCTGCAGTTGTCATGTCTCAGCTGGGTCTCTGGCCCAGAGGCTTAGGACAAACAGAATCTTAGAATATCAGATCAAAAGGGGCCCCAGAGGCCATCTGGGTAGCTGACTCCTTTCCCTCTGCTTCTGTGGTGTGATCCCTGGCTCTAACCTGCTGCTTCTCTTCTCACTTCAGCCGAGGATGGGGCCTGTGCCTGGACGACCCACCTGCTAACGATGTGATTGACTTCCCCATCGTCCCACCAGGTGTCCTCTATGATGTGAGCCACCAATGCCGCCTCCAGTACGGAGCCTATTCAACCTTCTGTGATGATATGGATGTAAGCCAGACCGACCCTCAGGAAGCTGTCAGTCAGCAGGGAATTGGGGGCACTGGGGTTCTGGAAACCGCTGGGCACAGACGAGGAGGGGAACGGAGTGGAGGGACCTGGGTCAGGAGAGGGTAGCCTCTTAAGAGGCAAGAGAAGGACTGGAAACCTCCTTGAAATGGGCAGATCTAAATCTGTTTCTGCTCTAGACTTTTATCTAGAACAGGGTTCTTTACCTGAGGTGCATGGACCCTGTTTTCAGGGACTCTGTGATCTTAGAAAAAAAAATTACATTTTTATTTTCACTAACTTACTGATATTTCCTTCAATTGTTTAAAAACATCATTCTGAGAAGGAATCTGTAACAGGCTTCCAAGGTGAAGTGTCTATGCTTTAGGTTACAGCAAGTACTGTAAATTGCAGGAGGGCTAGCAACTGGGGGGGCTGGCCCAGAGCTAAGAATGTTTTTTACATTTTTAAGTAAAGTTTTATTGTATTTAAAAATGTGAAAATAAATCTTAGCTCCATGGGTGATACAAAAGCAGGCTGTAACCCAGTTTGTGACTCATTCTTGGGGGGTGAGGGGGAGATGGTAGGTGTGGGTAGGAGACTCACCCCAGTGAGTCTCCCCTGAACGTCCTGATGCTAAATTATTCATCAGGTACCTTTGAGCAGGCCAGTCCCCACTACTACCCATCCTGTAGAGAAACTAGGGATAGGGGAGAGAAAGGGAAAGGAGAGGAGGAATCTTAAGGGAATGGAAAGAGACTCAGATTTGGAATCCAAAGGCCAGGGTCAGAAGTCTGTTTTTTCCCGGTTTGCCTTGATCTCTCCTCTCTAGGTCCATGCCCTCCACTGGTCATTTGGAGGTACCTGATTACTTCTCCTTTATAACCTTGAGTGAGTCACTGCCTCTCTGTCAGCCTCAATTTCCTTCTTTGGGTCAGATTCAGTGATCTCTAGGGTTAGATTTGATGCTCTCTAAGGACCTTATTGGCTCTAAAATCCTATGATTCATTTCTGTTCTGTGATCACCTACTATGCGCTCAACCCTCTGCTCAGCTCTCCTGCGGGGGAAACCATAGAAGGAGACTCAGCCCCTTTCCTTCAGAAGCTCCTGGTCTAGATAGGGGAACAACACTTATCAGATATATCAACAAATTTTATTGAAGACCTACTGTGTTCCAGGCAGTGTGCTAGGTGCTATAAATACAGAGGCAAAAAAAAGACACTCCCCAGTTTCAAGGAGCTCCCTGTCTACTGATCAGCATGCCAAAATGACAACTACAATAGGTGATCACATATACCTTAAGAACTAAATGGTGAGTTAGAGACTATAAATGTAGGCATAGAAAAGAGAGAGGGAGACCAGGGAGGGTTGGAATGGGCAGGAGAGTCTTTCTGGAGAAGAGCCTTGAAGGATGGGACAATAGGAGGGAGGAAGAAGGAACATAGTCCAATAAATAGTCTAGCCACTCTGAGACCTGGCACCTTGAGCTACTTCCTACTCCAGGCCTGTTCTCCACAGAATGTCTGCAATACCCTGTGGTGTTCGGTGGGGACCACCTGTCACTCCAAGTTGGATGCTGCTGTAGATGGCACCCGATGTGGTGAGAACAAGGTAGGTGGCCAAGGGCAGGTGTGGGCACTGGTGGGGCGGCGGAGAGGAAGGGAGATGCTGGTATGGACTGAGTCGAGTGGGAAGGCTTCAGGGATAGGGTCTTCTGGCCTTGTGTCTAGAATGCAGAGGATGCTTCTCCCACTTGGCTCCAGGAAACAGGGTCACAGGGTAAAGTGTTCATAGCTTCAGGTCACTGACATTGTTCATGGGATTAAAGAGGAGGGTCCTCCTCCCTTCCCATTTTCCCTCTTTTAATGTCGGGTAGAGGCCTAAGGCCCTCAAGTCAAGTTGCTTTGGCCTTTCACCCTGAAGGGTCATGAGGCAAAGTAGAAAATAAACCAAATAGAAGTTGGCCCAAAGCTGTCTGGGATCATCCTAGATCAGCTTGATGCCCTTGGCTATTACCTCACCATGGAAGGGCCTGTGCCACGACCATAGCCATGCCAGGGAGCTGAGTTTAGACACACTGAATCTGCTCCACCAAAGTCTGCTCTACTGGCTCTCTAGTGAAGGGTTAGTAAATGCCAGATGGCATTCCTCCTCCTTTCAGAGGAGAAGGGTAGGATTTGGAGAACATTGCCTGTGAGTATTATGGGGCTGAAAAAAAAAAGGTATAATTCTTCCCCTAAGCCTCAGTTGCACATGACCTCTGGCCCAAGCCTGCCCTCGCTTCTGAGTTCTCTCATCCTGGACATAATCTCAACCTGGTTGTAAAGACTCAAAGAACTAATTCACATGAATGTGTTAATGAGAGATAAAGGCGTAATGGGCACCTGAATCCAAAGGAGTAACTAATGACAAGGTTCTTGGTACCATGACAGACTTGTATAGGAGGTTTAGAAATAGATGCACATTTCCCCCTCCTGTGATAGAACCTTCCCTTGTAACAAATACTTAAACAAAACAGATTGTCACACCACGACCACATCTGAAAGGGCAGGCCTCGTCCTTCACCTCTTAGCCAAGGTGCCATCTTGACCTTTTCTTGTAAGTAGAAGGAGGCATCACAGTTTGGAAATGAAGCAATCTTGTTTTCCTCTATATTACTATGATCATCGTGCAAATTGTTCCTCTCTACCCCTCCATTTTCCCAAGTGCTGGCCCTGTTTTTAATTAATTGCTTGCCTGAGAAAAAACAAGTAGCTATTGATGAGGTCACGCTTGCCTTCTCCCTGGGACACTCTCACAGGAGATGTGGCCTTTCTAGCTCCTCTCAGCTCACATATGCCCCTTCTCTCTATGTTTATCCACAGTGCAGTGATTCACACGTTAATTTTGTTTGTCTACTATAGGGGGGTGTATGTGTGTGAGGGGGGCTTCCTGGTTACCTTTTCATATATCAGATACCTATCTACCTAGTCTGCCAGTGCATAGGGCTGGATCTATCTACTGCCACCCCCCTGTCTCCCTCCCATAACCAGCACTGCCCCCCATGTCACCAACTTCTCTGATCCCCATTTTATACCTTCAGCTGTTTTATTCCTCCCGGGTTGGCTGGAATCCACATGGGAGCTCAGCCCCCTGCTTCTTGTTCCCAGGGTGTCTCCACTGCCAGACTTGAGAGAGATACTACCCTGCCAATGGGGCCATCCGCCATAGTTCCCCGTTATCCCCACATCCACTCTAGGAAGCTAGACAACCACTTCGGATGTACCTTACCCAGTTCCCCCAAGCCTATCCCTATCACCCTTTCAGACAGTGTTGACGGCCTTTCAAAGATACCACGTATGCCCAAGAACCACCTTCCGGCTAGGCGTTTGAGATACAATTATATACATCAAACCCACCCCAGGGCTGGACTGCCAAGGCAATCAGCAGACTATGTGATAGTGGGAGAAACTCCCCTATGAGGTCATGTGTTTGGGGATTTCAGGATCCAATGATCCCTGACCCAGGCATGCCTGAGTGAGTATAGAAGACCCAGAAGGGCTAGTTAACGATGGAGGTGCCACTGTCCTTGTCATCACTGAATAACAGGTTTAAGTCTTGAAGGTCATCTTGTGCAACTCACTCATTTTATGGAGATCCAGAGATCCAGAGAGACTAAGTGACTTAATACCCCTAGGTGTACATAGGTAGGAAGTGCAGACCAAAGATTCAAACCGAGTTCTGTTTGACTCCAAATACCACTCGGCCTCTCATTACCCAGTCTTTGTATTCTGTGCCCAAGACCTCAGGCCTCTTCCAGCAGGCCTGGCCCATGAGAATTCTCTAGAGACACGTAGGAGACCATGCCTCCTGACACATAGGGAAAACCACCTAAGTAAACAGGTGCTCTTGGGCTTCACTGTTGGGCTGCAGGGGCCTCCCCTGAGTCTCCTACCCAGAGGCCAAGATCCAGAAGGATCTTAGATGGCCAGAGCAGTAAGGGTCCTCAAAGGGGATCTAGACCAGACTCTTCATTTTTCAGATGGGAGTGACTTGACTTGATTGTGATAGAGTTGGGCCCAAGGCTATGCCTAGGGTGGGACAATTGGGCCTTTGTCTCAGAGTGCCAAAATTTAAAGACTAATCAAGACCAGTTTATTGGATCTTGGCCCAAGGGACAGAATTGTTCTTTCTGGCTAGGCTCTTAACTTACCTTTTTCTTTTCTTTAAAAAATAACTATAACTTTCTATTTACTCCCCAACCCCAATAGAACTCTCCCTTATAACGACTTAGTTTAAGGAAAACACGTCTTGCATTGGCTATATATGACAACATATACCCCATTCTGCCCCCTAGTCTACCACCTTTCTCCCAGGAGGTGAGAATGTATCAGAGTTCTGAAGGGTTTCGTTCTTATTTTTCTTTACATGATTTATTGTAAATTGTTCTCCTATACCTGTTTCCCCAAGCACTGGACTTATCTTTAATCCTCAGCCTGAGAAACATTGGGCCTGGCCAGCTGGGTGCCGAAGTAGTCCCTGTTTCTTCCCCTCTGGGATGCCACCTCTCCAGCTCCCCGTGCTCACATGTGCCCCTTCTCTCTGTACCTCTCGGCAGTGGTGTTTCAACGGGGAGTGTGTGTCTGTGGGCTTCCGGCCCGATGCCGTGGACGGAGCCTGGGCTGGCTGGAGTTCCTGGTCCAGCTGCT
Source organism: Trichosurus vulpecula (assembly GCF_011100635.1). NCBI lineage: Eukaryota > Metazoa > Chordata > Mammalia > Diprotodontia > Phalangeridae > Trichosurus > Trichosurus vulpecula. The sequence continues at coordinate 37,285,687 of NC_050580.1, read as the reverse complement.
CCCGAAGCTGCGGCGTGGGCGTGCAGAGTTCGGAGAGACAATGCAGCAACCCCACGTAAGAGCTGAGCTTTGTTTTGGGGGGCGGGGGGATGGAAGGAGGGAAGGCATGCCATTCAGTCTTGGAGAGACTGAGAGTTCTGTGATCACTGGTGTGGGCAGTCTCTTCACCAGGGTGATTGTAGCCTCTTAGTGTCTTCTCAACTTGTGCGCTTCTTGTTTCTACCCTTTTCCACTAATCGTAAGATCCCAGGTCCTGATCTGGAAGGGATTTTAGAGGCCGACTAGTCCGGTTCTCCCATTTTACAGATGAAATTATCAAGACCCAATCTGCTCAAGGTCACTCCAACAGTAAAGGGAGGGGTTAGACTGACCATTCCTATTATTCCTTCTGGCTAAAAATCCCACAATCCTGGCAACTGTCTAGAGTTCCCTGGACCATCTCAGCCTGTTAGTGGGACTGACTTCTGGCCCAGACTTCTCTGCTTTGTTCCTTTAACAAGGAAGTATTGAGAAGCATGCTTACCTTGTGCCTGTCCCTGTGGTGGGCTCTGGGGGAGATAGGAGATGGAGAAGAAGCTGATGCTGAGAAACGGCATTCACGTTCTGGAAACAGAATGAGTTAGAGAGGGGGCTGTGTGTATGCTAGGGCCTGGGGGTGGGCTTAGGCTAAGTAGAAAGACAGAGGAGCTGGATGTGGATAGAGAAGGGCATGCCAGGGAAGGCGTCCTGGAGGAGGCTGCCACCACCAGGATGAGCCTCCTATGACTGGGCATCCCAGCGTCAATGCCCGCCATCTTGTCTAGTGGCTGTGGACATGGCATCTTGGAGTCTGGCCCCTAACTCCATCTTTTGGAGGTGGCAGAAACACTGGGCTAGGACTTAAGGGCCCTGGATTCAAATCCCACCTCTGATCATTGCAATATGTGTGACCTGGGCCTCAGTTTCTTCATCTGTCAAAAGAGGAGGAGGAACCAGGTGACCTTTCAGTCTGATGTTCATGGTAATGAACAGCTCACCTGACCTTCTGGATCTCAGTTTCCTCAATTGCAGAATAAAGAGGTTGATCTCAATGGACTCTAAGACGGGGATCTAAACTCTTTTTGCGTCCCGGACCCCTCTGGCAGTCTGGAGAAGTCTACAGACCCCCACGTATTGTTGCCTACAATTCATAATGGAAAGAAGCAGTAAATCCTCGTTAGACTTCAGTGAAAATAAAGATGGAATTCTCTCCCCTTCGAGTTTAGAGACCCCCCAAATCTGTCCCCAGACTCCAGGTCTAAGCTTTCTTCCAGCCCTGATCATAGCAGCTGTCAGGAGACAACTTCAGGGTTTACAAAGAATTTTATAAGTGTTTTCTAATTTGAACCTCACTCCAACCCTGGGAGGAAGATGCTTTTAGTCTCCCCACTTTACAGATAAGGAAACTGAGGCAGGCAGCAGTCATTTAACCTCTGTTTCCTTAAATGACTTGCCCAGGGTCCTACAGCTAGGAGGTATGGGAGGCAGGATTTGAACCTAAGTCTTCCTGATTCCAAGTCCAACACTATGTCTAGGGAGCCACCCAGCTTGCCTGACATTAGGTTTGTGATGCTAGTTGATCTTTTGTGTTCCTATTCAGTTCTAAATCTAAATCCCTGTGATTGCTGTGATCCCACCTGAGGATTACATAGGGTTATTTCTCAGGACCCTTCCAGCTCTGATAATTGGGATCTTAGGGGTGCTCCCTTGGAGCAGGGAAGCTCCCCCCCCCTTTTCATTGGCCTTCATCTGTCTCTCTGTTTGACACACAATGATTCCTGATTGCGCCAGGCAGGAAGTGCTAGAGATGGGCTTCAGAGAGAAGGCTTGGCTCTCAGGGTTGGAGGCCTTCAGTCCTTTGCCTAAGGCTGCCCTTCTCCCTCTGGTCTGTCCCAGGCCAGACTCTGGCACCCTAAGCCCCCTGGGAGCAGCCTGGGTGGCCTTATCAACCCTGGATTCCAGAGGGCAAACATCCATTGTAGGTTGCATTTTAAGCAAGGATGCTGACGTTAATCTGCTTAGTGTCTGTCCGTGGGTATGAAGGACTCTGGCTGCTTTGGGTCTCTGGAATGTCACTTCCCCAACATCCTGAAGCCATTTGTCTCCCCTGACTGTTGGTCAACATTCTCAAGTCTGTGGTATGCCGATGTCCTGACTTCCCGCTGTGAGATTCCAAGGTCTCCATGACAGGATGCCCCTTCCCTTCCCGGAATGGCTCATCAGGGCATTGGGGAGTGGAGAGTAACATTACAGTGGACTACACAGGGTCTTTGCCTGAGAATGAAAGGTCATTACTGCTGGATGGTGTTTTCTGGTGGTTACATGGGGGAGAGAGAGAAAAAGAGAAAGAGAGAGAGAGAGAGAGAGAGAGAGGGACAGAGACAGAGAGACAGAAAGAGAGAGAGGAGGAAGGGAAAGAGAGAGGGAGAGAGACAGAGAGGCAGAGAGTGATGGAGGTGGGAATCCAATTAGCCTCATTAGTTGTTCCAAATTCAGGCCATCTTCTCCTTTTCTCCCCTCCAGCTGATCTTGGGGAGATTATAGTTTTTCGTGGGGGATTTTAGGTTCCCTCTTCCCCTGTAGAGCTTGGAGAGAGACTGGAAATCAGTTAAGAGAAGGGAGCTTGGAGGAGAGAGAGCTTCGGATTTGGAGTCAGACAACAGTCATTTCCTGGCTTTGTGGCTTTGATGGAGCCACTCTCTGAGACTCAGTTGCCTTATCTGTAAAATTAGGGCTTTGGACTGGACAGCCTCTAGGATCCCTTTTGGCTCTTGGTCTGTGATGTGACTTCTGGGGGATTTGGAACAAAGGTTCTTTCTTGGCCACACTTTCCTCATCTGCCAAAGAAGGGGGTTATTGTTGGCTCTTTGGAATTCAGCTCCCCACGTAGGATCCTTCGATGTCAGAGGCCAAGGGCACCGTCGAGATCAGCTGGTCCGACCCCTTTATTTTACTGATGGGGAAGAGATGACCTTTAAGACCCCTTCCTGCACTTATGCTAATTAGTCATTTAAGGAAGCATGCCATTGGCCAGTAAGGTCAGGAAATGCTGTCATTTAATCCTAAAAATAGGCTGCTGGGGTGACTGAGGACAGATTCTTCCATCCTGGCACCGTGCCCCCATCCCCTTGCTCTCTGCCCCAGCTCATAAGCCCCTTCCTAGTTTCCCTGCTGGAGGCTCAGATCTCTTCTCTCTGCCGGTGGCCCTAGCTTCCTGCCCTCCAGATGTCCAGATTTCAGGACTGATGGAACAGGGGCATGAGAAGGCAAACCATCTTAGCTGACTTTCTGGGTCAAGAAACCAGGGCTTCCATTTGCCATCTTCAAGACAGGAGAGGGCCATTTGTGAGCTGAGGGCCAAGGCCGATCCTAAGACACATACAAACTAACTGGCAGTCTTCTCTCCAGGGAATCATTTGTTTTGGCTCCTGCAGGGGATATTTTGGTCCTGTGCCATTCCAGCTGGACTGGCTGGGGGATGGAGGATCTGCTTCCCTCCTGGAAGGACTCAGCTTCAGAGACTTTCCTTGAGAGCAGCTTTCTAGGAGTCAGGAAGAAGCATCCCCTTCTGGGGGGGCCTCCTCTGGTCTAACAATAAGCCCCACATTTCTGTTGCCAAATTACTTTGCAAAACACTTTGATAGCCATTCTCTGGCAGTCAGCAGGGCATTGATCATTGCCCCTGTTTCACAGAGGATAAAACTGAGTCCCAGAAAGGCTGAGTTGTTTGTCCAAAGCTGGGGCTAGAACTCAGGTCTCCTGACTGCATGTACCCCAGTGTGACCTTTGGGTGGCCACCTATCTCTCTGGGTCTCAGTTTCCTTATCTGTAAAATGAGGGGGTTAGACTAGATGGCTTCTGAGGTCCCTTCTACCTTTAGATTTGGGATCCCATGAGCTTAGGAACTTTAGGAAAGGAATAAATGATCTGAGGTGGTACATCATCATCACCCTAAATCCTAGGAGGTGGACTTCATAATGGCTTAATGGAGGAATGTCAGGTGATAAAAATCATTTAGTCCAGCACCCTCATTGTGCATGGCAGAGAATGGAGATCTAAAAAGGGGAAGTTCCCAGACTGGAACCCAAGACTCCTGATTTCTAGACCTGAGACCCTTTCCCAGAACCAGCGAAAAAGAAAAAGAATGTCTGGTTGATGCTTTTCTTTACATTGTTCACCTCCCAGTGACTCCCCCCAACCATGGCCCAATAGAACCCTACTTTTTGACCCAGTAAAGTTAAACCAAATGAATGAACACATTGGCCGTGTCCGACTACATTTTGTTCTGCTCTTATTACCCACCTTCTCTGTGCTGCTTCCCCACCTGCCCCCTGTCAAAGCCTCCTTTACTTTCATCCCAGATCACGGGCAGCAGGAGCATAGGTCACATGGTGCCGATAGCCCCGAGGGCCTTGCCATCTTGTGAAAGCTTCTCCTTCAAGACTCCCTCATGGTGGGAACTCTTTTTACCAGTCTATAACTTAGCAGATAAGTCTGTTACTTAATAACTGTTTATAACCCAACCAGTCTATAACTTAGTAGGTAAGTCTGTAACTTAGTAGTCTATAACTCAAACTGGTCTATAACTTAGTAGATAAGTCTATCTGTAACTTAGTAGTCTATACCTTAACCAGTCTATAACTTAGTAGTCTATAGCTTAGCTTGTCTATACTTAGTAGATAAGTCTACAACTTAGTAGTCTATATCTTAGTAGAGAAGACTATAACTTAGTAGTCTATAACTTAACCAGTCTGTAACCTAGTAGATAAGACTATAACTTGGTAGCCCATAATTTAACCAGTCTATAACTTAGCAGATAGTCTTAGGGAGTTGCCAGAAGTTCAGAAAGGTTAAGGAATTGACTGTGGTCACACAGCAGAGTCAGAGGTCAGATTTGAACCCAAAGTCTTCTCTATCCTGTACACCTCTTGTCTCTCATGGCGTCCCCAGGTTATCAGTACCAATCAATAAGCATTTATTAAATGCCTGCTGTGTGCCAGCATTATACTAGGTCCTGAGGTTACAGGTAAAAACAAATCATTCCCAATTCTCAAAGAGCTCCTAGAAGAATCTGGGCAGGGGGATCTTCAAAGGCTCCACTGTCCTCATAGGCTCATAGAGTAGTCTAGAAATGAGCAACATCCTAGAACAGATAGTAGGGCTGACCCAACCCTCGTTTTGCAGATGGGGAAATGGAGACTGGAATCATTTCAGCTTTCTTGGGGTCTCAGTTTGCTCACTTGAGAAATGAAGCATCGCCCCCGATAATCTCCAAGGGCGCTTTCCGTAGGAAATCCTATAATTAGAGAGTCACTCCCCTCCTCCCCTCCCCAGCCAGAGATGGAATGCTAGTGGGCTCTCAGAAGCAGCAGCCTTTAATGTGGCTTTGTAGCTCTGGGGTGGAGGGAGGGAACAAGGGCTCCTCTCTTCCAGAGCTGGGTCAGGGCATTTGTTCTTGGGTGAGGTTTGAAAGTCACACTGCCTTCCTCTCTTTCCACCCCTCCCCCAAGGTAGGATGAACATGTGCATAACTTATGGGGGGTCAAGAATTACCCTATCACCCCAACGCCGGGCCCCCCTGCAGCTCTGAGGCTCCCTATGGCGCAGAAATGCCTAAAATGCACCATTGCACCATAGCCACGCCTGCTTTGGAAAGGCGTCTTCCACAGCTGTACTCAAAGACCTGGAGGTCACATGCACAATATGTGCATTCATAAAAAGCCACATAAAAAGAATTCCTCCATGGGCCCTTGGCAGCTGCCCACCTTGCCTACCCTTAGTCCTAGCTCTGGTCTCTTCCTGGGATGAGATTTGCCCTTTTCCTGAGGCAAGTGGCATGCATCCAGCTCAGCTATGGGTGGTTGACAGGAGGAGGAGGTGAAAGGAAGCCGCCCCGGCCATCTGTGGGGCTACCCCATTGAGAACTTCCTGAGGACAGCAGCCAGGGATGGGGAGCTCCCTCCCCGTAGTCCAAGCAGACAGTTTTATCCTGGGCTGAATGTAAGTGAGCCAGCCACTTACATCTTGAAGCCCCTGGAGAGCTGGCGGGTGATTCAAAGGGGACAGGCAAGGCAGGGGGGAGACACAGCTGGATGGAATCCTGTTATCCCTGCTGATTTTGAGCCCACTCCGCCTCCCACAGAGGTTCATAGCATCACAGAGTCAGAACTGGAAGGGATCCCAATGATCTTCTATTTCCCCTCCTCCCTTTACAGATGAGGAAACCAAGTCCCAGCTAGTAAATAACAGAGCCCGATTCAAACTCAGGTCCTGTGACTGAATCCAGCATTCTTTTCAAGGCATCACTTTGGAGATATCTCTTGGGACCCCAAGCCCAGGCAGAAGCCGATGCTGTTGTCTTCCTTGGTCAAAGTGCTTCTTACCCTGCAGCTAGGCTAGGGCGCCCTACCCCTGACCCCTCCCCACAGTCCTTCTGCTATTCCTTTCTGTTTCTTTTTTTGCCTATTAATAACATTTCTGGATTCTCTAGGGATTTCCTCACAACTTACTGTAAATAGTGCAAGTATTCTGGGAAGAAAGGTGGCAGGGAGTCGGGCCCTGTGATTTGATTCATGTGGGCAATCTACCAGTATGGAAACTCCCTCCCCCAATGCAGCTGCCAAATCCTCTGTAAAAGCCAGTTAGTTGGCCAAGTGGATAGAGCATTGGGCCTGGAGTCAGGAAGATCTGAGTTCAAATCTGGCCTCAGGCGCTAACTAGCGCCTTGACCCTGGGCAAGTCACTTAGCCTCTTTCTGACTCAGTTTCCTCAACTATTAAGTGTGTTTCATACTAGCACCTGTCTCCTAGGGTTGTTGTGAGGACAAGTGAAATGGTGTTTGTAAAGTACCTCCCACAGTAAGCTCTATGTAAACGTGAGTTCTTATTATTAACAGTCTCAGAAAGTTACCTGGGAAGAGTTCAAGGTAAGAGACGTCACCATGTCCCCACCATCTAGCTGGGCTCAGAGGCTGGACCAGGACCAGGTCTTTCTGATGCCCCGAGGCCGCCAGCCCCACGTCAGCCTTGCTGACTTCAATGCCCGCTGCTTCTCTTGTGCGTGTTTCATTCTGCTCATTTGGCAGGTGATGGACCAGAAGCCCAGGGCGTGGAGCAGCCGACTGACTTCCCCAAGGTCACACAGTTAGTAAGGACTCGTGACCTCCAAGGCCGGCGTTCTTTCCACTGGACCTCTGGGCCTTTCCCAGGACTGGCCCGATTCCATCCACAGCAGCCCCGTCCTATTGTGGTTCTGTTCAGGAAATGGCCTTGGCTAATATTAAATTAAGTTGTTTAACCGTTCTTGGGAGGGTTTCACCCAATTCCAGGTAATACCGTCAGCCCGCGCAAACTCAGAATGAGGCTGGTAATAAAAACTCACTGCTGCTGGTGCTCAGTGCACTCAGTGAGCCTTAGGAAATGCTTTCACATGCATGCATTCATTCACGACGTTTCACTGGGAATAGCGATTATTTCATTTGATGGAGGAGGTGGAGGAAGCATAGAAGGAGTATTATCCTGAGAAACTGAGAGATTGAGCTCACCCAGTTAAGCTTGGCTCTCCAAGGAGCCTGGAGCCTGGGTCTTTTGGAATTTTCGGGCCTTCTGCATACAGTACTTTTTTCTCTTTTTTGGAGGCAGTTGGGGTGAGTGACTTGCCTTGGGTCACACAGCTGGTAAGTGTCTGAGGTCAGATTTGAACTCAGGCCCTCCTGACTGCAGGACCCATGCTCTATCCACTGCACCACCTAGCTGCCCCTGCATACACTACTTTCTAAGCTAGAAGGGCCATGAAAGTGTTCTCCTCCAGAACACTTCTGAAGAGCTTGAAGACTTCCAAAGAGTGGGAAGCTCACTCCCTTTTCAAGCAGTCTGTTCCACTTAGGGATGACTGCTACAGTCAGGACAGCTGTAATCCATACTTCAAGCCAAAACCTACCACCCTATAACTTGACCCTGACTGCAGCCTGCTGGGGGCCAGACAGATCTAATGAGAGCCCTGACACCCCATGATATCTGAGGGAGGCAGCAGGCCTGAGCCAGAGGAAACACCACTGGCCGATGCCAGCTCTGATGGTCACTAGCTGGGTGACTTTGGGGCAGTCATGTTCTTGTCGGACCTCAGGTCCCTTATCCGCCAAATGAGTTCATAGAAGCACATGATTTCTGAGGTCCCTCTAGTTCTCACTCTCCGTAACCATGAATTGTTCAAGGAAGGATCAGAAGTGAAGAGTGTTTGGGGAAAAAATGTTCTACAGTGTGTTCCTAAAGTCTGGACACATAAGCAAAAATGCATATTTTCAAGAAATGGAATGAATGAAATTTTCAACATTATTTTATTTAATTGGAATATTAACAAATAACATCTCCAATATGATTTCCATCATTTGTGATGCAAAGGTGGATGTGCTTTGCAAGATTCACATGAACTTGATGCAATGACTCCACATTTCCCATGTGTCCAGACCTTAGGAACACCTTGTAGAACTCTGAAAGGCAGAGCCTCATGTAATCTCAAATTAAATTGGATATTCAGTAAAATGTGCTATATACGTGGAAAAAGTTTCATTTTATCTTCTCTCAACAAACAGGTTTTTTTCAATACCTCTTACCCACAGGGCTCTGGGCTCACTCCTGAGGGTACATGCATTTAAACGATGATACCGATCTAAGTGATCTTCAAGGTGCCTTCTTGCTCAGACCTTGACTCTGGTTCTGGTCTGTACATGGTAGAAAGACTTACTCCCTGGAATATCATGGCCCAGGTGCCTCTGGGCGGGGGAAGGGGAGAGGAGAAGGGAGGCAGTGTCCACCTGTGGTCATTCTCATGCCCTTGCCCTTGGCTTCACGTCTCCAAACAGGCTGGCCTTGCTAAGAAAGCAGGTCGCCTCTGAATACTACATTGTTTCAGGGGTCATAGAGGAAAAGGCAAGCTCAGCTGTGCCTCTGTTGGGTAAGGGTTGGTATCCGTCTGAAGACACCCTCCCCCCATTCTGGTGGAGAAGAGCAGAGGGTCTTTGTCTGAAAGATCAAGACCCCTTCCTCTTTTCTCCCTTCCCACCTGACCCGGATGGGCCAGCTGGGCTCTGAGATTGACCATGTCATTCCCAGAACACAGGGAGGTCTATGCAGAGGATCATTCCTGGGCAGGCGCAGCCCCCTCCCATCACCAGCCTGGACTGGGAGTGGAGGGAGCTCATTCGGGGCATTCTCCTGTCCACCCAGATGTCCAGGGTGTTAGAAAGTGTCAAGGAACCAAGAATCATGACCTAATGGAAAGAAAGCTCAGCAAATATTCATTTTGAATCCTGGGTCTACCATTTACTAGCTGGGTAACCTTGGGGAGAAAAGTCATTGCCCCCCTCTGGGCCTCCATTTCCACATCTGTTCCCAGCTGCTAAGGTCTGCTCCCACCCCAAATCATCATAGATTGACGTGGCATGTATTTTCATATTTCCTTTCATAGAATGTAAACTCCTTGGGGCCGGGATGGTTCGGTTCTTGTCTCTCCCCAGCTCCTAACACAATGCTTGGCACATAGGAGGTACTTAATAACCCAGTTCTTCACTATGTTGTGTCATGGACCTCTTTGGAAGTCTGGGTGAAGCCTAGGGACTCCTCAGAATGGTGCTTTTAAATGCCTAAAATAAAACCAATTATATTCAGAGAAAGATGTAATTTGTCCCATACAAGTTCACAGACTCCATGAACTCTGTCCATGGATTCATTGTAGTCCCATGGAACCCAATTTAAGAACCTGATCTAGTCCAGTCCTCTCATTTTACAGATGAGGAAAATGAGGCAGAGAGGCTTGTGATTTATGTGACTGTCACACAGTGTGGTCCAGGAACAGATCCTGAGTTTGAATGAATGAGAAAGCACTGGATTCTCACTCCAAGTCTAAAACCCAGTTAGGAGCTCAGGCAAATCAGTGATAATGAAAGAAAGAAAAATCAAATACTGAGTGCTAACTATGTGCCCTGGGCACAGTGCGGGAATAAGGCAAAAAGGAAGATGTTCTCTGCTCTCCAGGAGCTCACACTCCATTTGGGAGAGACAACACATAATGGAAAGTTTCTTTCAGGGCAGGTGGAGAGGCCAAGGAGGTTCCTTAGGGTGTAGCAGTGGGGTAGAAGGCAAGGCTCAGGGAGGGGTGGGGAACCTGTGGCCTCGAGGCCGCACGTGGCTGTCTAGGACCTTGGGTGTGGCCTTTTGACTGAGTCCAAGTTTTACAGAACAAATTAAGGGTATTCTGTGAAGTTTGGATTCAGTCAAAGGGGTGTATTTGAGGACCTAGAGGACCACATTTGGCCTTGAGGCTGAAGGTTCCCCACCCCTGGCCTAGAGGTTCTTAGGTTATATCAGCAGATTGGATTATAGTGTCAAGGATGTGGAAGGTGTAGAATCAGGGGAGATGTTGAAGCCTAGTGGTTTTCCATCTCATTGGAAGGAATAGAGTTGGTGATTCTCATCTCATCTAAGCTATATAAGAAGTCAGACAGCTCAGGTGAGTCCTGGGGAGTAGGGGGCCAGGGGCTGGGGAGACAGGAAGGCCAGGTTGGAGGACAGTCTTCATAATGTCCACTCTATCTGCAGCTAGGGTAGTCAGCACTGGGAGAGGGGATGAGGGGCCAGAGAAGGGGGAAATGGCATCCCTGTGGACATCTTAGCAGGTTCTGGGCACCCTACCTTTTGCCTTATTCCCTCAGACACAAAACACTCGGGAACCTCCTCTCTTTAGCGCATCACATCAGACTGACATAGAAGTGACTTAGCCTATCTGGGCCTCAGTTTCCTCTTTCTGACTTCCCTGCTCTTGGAGATCATCTGGTCCATCTCACCCAACCAAATGTTACAGTGGGACAACTGAGCCCCACAGAACTCAGTGACCACCTTCCAGGTGGTAAGAGCTTTCTCTCCTCGTCCTGGGCTTGGGAGAGGTGGGGGTGGGGGTGGGGCAGGGTTGAAGAGCTGAATCTTCCTCCTGCATTGCATGCCATTCCCACCCTTCCAGTCACCAGGGCTTCCTTTCTGTAGTCAGGGAATGAGGTGTCCTTCGTCACCCTCCATCACACAGGCTCCCTTCTCAGTTCAAGACTTGTTTCACAGTATAATTTGGTAATAAATTTGCAGTCAGGTTGGATTTATCCAGGAGGTCTGAGGGTCCCCACAAACTCCATTTCCTCTTCTAGGCCTTGGCATGGGGATTTGGGGGGCAGGGAGGGAGAGTACAAGGATGACAGAGACACTCCTATTTACTGCAGGTCAACCAGGATGTCTGGGAGGTGGTCGCTCCCGGGACTGATAATTGCTAGAGGCATCAAGACGGCACAGAGGATAGAGTTCTAGGCCTGGAGTCAGGAAGATCTGAGTTCAAATTTTGTCCTGGACACTCCCTAGCTGTGTGACCCTGTCTGCCTCAGTTTCCTCATCTGTAAAATGAGAATAGGAATAGCCCCTACCTCCCATGGTTGTTGTGAGGATCAAATGAGACAATATTTACAAAGCGTTATATTAGCAGGAATATTATCTCTCCAGCTTTATTATTCACTACTCCCCTTCATGCACTCATTAATCATGCTGAACTGGCCTTGGAGTACCCCACACATGAGGTTCCCTCTCCCTTCCCTTTGCACGGGATCCCGGTGCATTTATACAGGCGGCCCCCTATGCCTGGAATGCACTACCTCCTCACCCCGCCTCTTAGGTTCCCTAGTTCCCTTCAGAGCCCAGGTTCTAGATTAGGCCTCTCCGGATCTTCTCTCTTTTAGTGCCTTCCCTCAAGAAATTACTTTCTAAAAGAGGAAAAGGACCAAAATCTACCAAAGTATTTACAGTAGCTCTTTTTGTGGTGTTAAAGAACTGGAAATAAAGGGATGGCTCATTATTTGGAGAATAACTGAACGAGTTATGGTCTAGGAATGTGATGGGACAGTTATGCTGGAGGACACAAGGAAGGGGATGGTTTCAGAGAATCCTGGGAAGACTTGTATGGACTGATTCAGAGGAAAGTGAGCAGATCCAGAACTACTTATACGGTAGCAACAATACCATGAAGACAAACAGTTTGAAAGGACTTAAGAACTCTGATCAACATAATGTCCAACCATGTTCCAGAGGACCAACGTCACCACCCAGGATGATGGACTCCATATGCAGAATCAAACACACATTTTTTGGACACGGCCAGTACAGAAATTTGTTTTGCTTGACTATGTATATTCATTACAAGGGTTATGGTTTCCTTCTCTTTTTTCCCTAATGGAGTAAGAAGAGTGTAGGAGGGAGAGAAAATGTTGACTGAAAAAAAAAGTTTGTATTTATTTTGTTTTTTTTTAATGTAACTTTTTCTATTTTAATTTTTCAATCAACAAACATTTATTTTCTCTCCCTTCCACTCCTCCCACCCCCAGAAAAAGAAAAAGAAAACAAAAACCCTTGTAATAAATATGCTTAGCCAAGCAAAACAAATTTCTGCATTGGCTGTGTCTAAAAACGGACATTCCATTCTGCATCTTGAGTCCTTCATTTCTAGTGGTAGATAGCGTGTGCCTCAATACCAGTCCTCTGGGATTCCAGTTTTTCACATTGTCTTCCCCAGGAGAATGCCAGCTCTTTGTGGGCAGGGACTACTTGTCTTTCTGTCCCCACTGCCAGGCACAGTGCCTGGCACAAAGTAGGCCCTTAACACATGATTATTGATTGATTTGTCTTTTGATTCTCTGTTTCTTTTCTCCTTTGCTCCTCTCCTCGATGGCCCAGGCCCAAGTATGGCGGGAAGTACTGTGTCGGGGAACGGAAGCGATTCCGTTTGTGCAGCATCCAGGCCTGCCCTGCTGACCGGCCTTCTTTTCGCCACATCCAGTGCAGCCAGTTTGATGCCATGCCTTACAAGGGAGAACAGTACAAGTGGGTTCCTGTTTCTAACCACAGTAAGTCACTTTCAGAAACCATGGCTGGATCTCTTGGGTAGCATCTCTCCCTCTCCTGAGCCTGTGAACCTCAGGCCCTGGAGTTGATGTTCTAAAGACTTGGGCCATCTTTGCTCCGCATCCCACCTTGGCACCCACCCCCCCCAAAGGGTGGTCCGTCCTCTATCACTCCCTGGTGTCAAGATGTAAAAGAGGAGGTAGTTGCTATTTTGAAGATGTATGGCTTTCTTTTTTGTTGCCTTGCAAATAACTACTGGCCCAGTACAAGTTGCATCCATTAGTTGATTGCCCTTATTCAGGGGCTGCTTAATTAGATTTTTAATCATACACAGAGAGGAGGAAAAAAACAGTTCCAAACCTCAAGAAGCTTTTACACTTTCTGCCATTTTTCAGTCATATCTGACTCTTCATGACCCCTTTTGGGGGCTTTCTTGGCAAAGATACTGGAGTGGTTTTGCCCTTTTCTTCTTCAGCTCATTTTACGAATAAAGAACTGAGGCAAACAGGGTTGCCCAGGGCCACACAGCTAGTGAGTGTTGCAACAGAGTCAGGAAGACCAGAGTTCAAATTCTGCCCCAAACACCTCCTATCTGTGTGACTTGGAGCAAGTCGCTTGACCTGAATTGGCCTCAGTTCCTTCACCTGTAAAAATGGGGATAATAACGTTTCCCGTTCATACGGTTGCTATGAGGAGCAAATGTGATATCAGATATCAGTTTGCTTTGCAAACTTTAAAACACTTTCTAAATGCTAGCAGTTATTATTATTAATTATCATTTCAATCAGTCAATCAGTAGTCATATATTAAGTATTTGCTGTGTGCCAGACACTGTGCCAAATGCTTATTTTCTCAGGGGAACGTTTTTCTGAGCTGACAAAGATTTTGGTGAGAAGCAGTATTGCCTAGTGGTTAGCAAGCCTGCTTTGGAGCCAGAAAGCCTTTGCTTTCCCATCTCTGACCACACAGGCTGGGGCAGTCTGGGAAGTCACTTAGTCGATGCCCCAGGAATCTCTCTAAGACTGTAATGGGTAGAGAAGGTGCCACTCTGCATTGATAGGAGTTTCATTTCCCAAGGGTTTACAGGTCCAGTTAAAACCCAAAATGGCCCCTTTTTTTGCTGAGTTACATAGAAAGTCTCTGCCTCGGCTAGTTGAGAATGCCTAGGTCTTCTTCTCCCCATGGACCCAAGCCGTCGGATTCCTAGAAATAAGCTCCTTTCCCTGGCCAACATCTTGGGGAATGCTGCCCGTGGCTGGCCACTCCTTTCTGATCTCTCCTCTCTCTCTCTGGATCCATCCCTATAGTTAATCCCTGTGAGCTGCACTGCCGGCCTGCAAATGAGTATTTTGCAATTAAGCTTCGAGACGCTGTTGTGGACGGGACCCCCTGCTTTGAAGGGAACACCAGCCGAGACTTATGCATTAATGGGATCTGCAAGGTATGCCCCTGCCTCCCCTTGCCTATGCCCCTCTTTGGTCCCAGACCCAAGGGGTTTAGGGGCACAAGGGGTGGGAGGGGAAGCCATGGACAGCACGAGGAGGCTAAGCCTGTCCTCAAGCTGCCACGGGGCTAAATATCCGAGGGGTTAGGCCACAGAGACTTCCTATCCTGCACTGCACACTGCCTGGGTGGCTAAGACCCAAAAAATTATGAATGTTTTCAGCCAGAACGGCTCATGAAGACCAGCCCCTAAGGCATGGAGGGGTTCAAATAAAATAACTTTGGGTCCTTCAAGGATATATATGAGCCCCTCTGTGCTAGCCTCCAAGGCGACACAATGAGAAGACAGGCCTCTGTCTTCAGGGAGCTCTCCATCTTGCCCAGGAGACAAGATACATGTACTATAAGGAACAGGAAATGATTTCCTCATTGCACATGGAGCCATGATTAGAATACATAATTTAGTATGTCCAATGGGAAGAGCATTAAATTTAGAGTCTGAGGATCTGGCTTCCAGATATGGTTTTGCCACTTGTGTGGGACCTTGGGCAAGGCACTGAAACTCTCTGGATCTCAATTTCCCCAACTGTGAGATGAGAGAGTTGCACTACAAACCATTTTTTTTGGCAGGGGGGAGGACCAGACTTGTGATGTCTTTGGAGTTGAGTACTCCCAGTGGGGAAACTTCCTTCCACCCATGTAGATTGGCACCTCCTCTATCACTTGTAGTCTTAGAGAGCTCCTGGGGACACCGAGCATAAATGACTTGTCCAGGGTCATACAGCCAATTTGTGTCAGAGGAGAGAACTGAGCTGAAGTCATCCAGACTCAAAGCCTAATGTTAGACCTAATGTTAGACCTAATGTTAGACCACTTCCCCAGAGTGGCTCTCACTGGATGTTCTTCAAAGGTATCTTCTAGTCCCAGATCCTACCCTCCCATTCCAAGGGTTGCCAT
Source organism: Trichosurus vulpecula (assembly GCF_011100635.1). NCBI lineage: Eukaryota > Metazoa > Chordata > Mammalia > Diprotodontia > Phalangeridae > Trichosurus > Trichosurus vulpecula. Next base: position 37,270,340 of record NC_050580.1, on the reverse strand, counting down.
TAGTGATCCTTGGACAAGTCTACCTCTTTGGATTTCAGCTTCCTCATCAGGGATTAAGTAACCTCTTCCAGTCCCTCCCAGCTCTAAATCTATGACCTTTGAGACAGAGAATGGCCTCCTGGCAGGATTGGCCAATAGACAACACTAAGCAAATTGTCTGGGTCTCATGGTTTTCCTTGCAGTCCCCAAAGGAGGTGAGGAGGGAGCTGGGGAGACAGCTTACTTAATGAGAAGAACATTGGCCCTGGAGGCAGAAGATGTGGGGTTGACTCTTACCCTGGTTACTTACTAGCTTTATGACCTTGTAGAAGTCCTTTGTCTCTGAGCCTCCATCTCTTCATCTGCCAAAGCTGGTCTCTGAGGCCTTTTCCAGCTCGGAAATAGAAAGTCTGGTTTCTAAGCCTAGGAAAACCATTTCCCACAAAGGAAAAAAAAGCACAAAAAGATGAAAAGCCAACTTTGTAGTGTAAAGGTGGCTGACTGGAGCTTTTTTTCCTGATAAAGGATCAGTGGGTGGGAGGTTTGGGGTAGGACAGAGAGTGATGGGGAGGCCAGAAGGCCAGACTTACCCAAAGCATTCTCCCTTTGGTGGTTCCTCCAGCCAGAGGGGATACAACAGAGCAATCAGAACAGGGGGAAAGTGCCAAATGACAGAACCAAAAAGCTCAGCTCTAAGAAATCTCAGAGACCATCCAGTCTGACCCATTCCCATGTTTTCTGAGAAGAGATCCACGTTTATTCCATCATTGCTTGAATACTTTAGTGATGGGGAAGTCACTACCTCCTGACACAGCCCAATCCACTGTGGGATGGCCCTTGCTGTTAAAGAACATTTTCCTTGGCTGATTGTTTTCTGTTACTTCATTAGGATGGCATTAGGGAGCTCTCAGTGAGCTCAACCAAGGCAGATCTGTAGCTTATTGTCTTAGAATGCTGCCTGGGGCACTGATTGGGAAGCCAAGGGTCCCATAGCCAGGATGAATCAGAGGTGGAATGTAAAACAAGATCTTCCTGACTCCAGGGGCCCCTCTCTATTTACTGAGCCATACTGCCCCTTTAGTCCCCACTTTTAAGAAGCATCAGTGGCTTCTATTTACTTCTGGAGTAAAATGCACACATCTCCGTCTGGCATTTCAATCCTTTACAATCCAGCCCCAACCTCTCCAGACTGATTTTTCATTACTCCCCCTCACAGACTCCATATTCCAGATGAACCAGCCTTTTTTGCCATTGCTTGCACATGACACTCCTGCCTTCGTGCATTTACACCATCTTCCCCCCATCCCTGGAATGTGCTCTCTCCTCATCTTCACCTCTGGGTCACAGTCCAGAGTATGTGAGAAACCAGCCTGAAAGCTGCCCTCCACTAGTACCGTTATGCTGTGAGGCCAAGCACTGGGTGGGGACTCGGGCTGAATCCTTGTACTAACTGTGAGAGGAGGTGGAGGAAGGAGAGCGGCAGCAGGGAGGGTGGAGTTGCTGGTGGCCCCATGAGCCATGGGTTAATGGGGGCGGGATGGGATTTAAGAGTGAGACAGGAAAACTCATCAGCGAGGAGATTCTTCGGCATTGCTCAGATGGAAGCTCCAGCTGGTGGTAGTTGTTGGGATTAGGGTGATAAGTCTAATAAACTGAAAAGTAATATTAGCTAACATTTGTGCCAGGCACTGTTCAATTATTATTTCGTGTGATCCTCCCAACAACCCTGGGAGATAGGTGTTATTATTATCCCATTTTACGTTTGAGAAACTGAGTCAACCAGAGGTTAAGTGATTTCTTCAGGGTCACCTAGCTAGTAAGTGCCTGAGGCCATACTCAGATTGGCCCTAGAATAGCGTCTAACCCCGAATGTCTCCGGCTCTAACCCTAACCTTTCCCATCCCTAGGCCTTCTGCTTCCCATCCCGCCTCCTACAATCTAGGGTTCCATGTACTGCATGAAAAGCTCTACTTAGGAAACGTAGATGGATTAGGGGGTAGGGGTGAGTCAGGGCAGTGCGGTAGAATTAGGTGTGAGGGATGCTGGCCTTGGAATAGGGAGCCTTAAGATTTGAATCCCAGTTCTGAAGCTACTAGCTTTGTCTTGCTGGACAAATCACGTAACCTCTCCGGGCTTCAGCATCTTCTGTAGAATGAGGATGATAATGGTAGCACCATCTACCACCCACCTGGTGGTTGTGGGGACAGTGCTTTGTAAGTCTCAAAACACTCTCCAAATGAATGATTCTGCAAATGATTTATTCTTTGTTGATCTGCCTGAGTTTGTATGTGTTTGTGGACCCCTGTTAACTCTTGGATAAGATATATTCTCCTCTGTTTAATATTGCACTCTCGTCCCAGTCTAGGGCCTTCTTACTTTTTCAGCCTCGCTTCCACACACTCTTCAGTCTGACTTTCTTGCTGTTCCTCACACACCCCAATCCCACTTCACATCTCTGCCCTTGCACTGGCAGATCCCCATGCCTAAAATGCTCTCCAGGACTCTTACCTTAGTTTAAGTGCCCTCTCCTCTATGAAGTCTTTCCTGGTCCTCCCTAGGATCATCCTTCCCTACCCACTCCCCCCTGAGCAAGTCACCTTGGATCCGTTTTGTATGTGTTTAATATGTAACTATATATGTGTGTACATGTTGTTTCCCCTGTTAAATGTAAAGTCCTTGAGGGGCTGTTTTGCTTGTGTCTTCATATTCCCAGTGCCTAGCGAGGGGCCTGGCACATAGTAGGTGCTTAATCAACGTTTGTTGATTGATCGCTTCTGCCATCTATACAGAATACCTGCCAGTCCCATGCTGATGAGGTGGGAAACCATCTGGGCTGAGAGGCAGAACCAAAGAGGCTCATGGGAAGGGTGAGGGAAGGTCCATCAGGCAGTGACCTCCGTGGCTGGCTGTGTTTCAGAATGTAGGCTGTGACTATGAGATTGACTCCAATGCCATTGAGGACCGGTGTGGCGTGTGCCACGGGGATGGCTCCACCTGCGAAACAGTGAAGAAGACATTTGATGAGACTGAAGGCCTGGGTAAGGGGCCGGGTTGGGGCGAGGAAGCAGAGGTTGGTGGTAGAGGACAGAGCAGCTCACTTTGTTACCCAGAATTCTACAAAAGGCACTGGGTCTCTGGGATTGCCCCACTCTTCCTCTCACAGTTTAGAACAATGTTTCTCAAAGTGTGGCCTAGGACCTTTAGGAGTCCTTGAGACCCTTCCAGGGGTTCCTTGAGATCAGAACTTTTCATAATAATAGCAAGACATTTTAATTTCTAATGAAGTAAATGTCAGTAGATATGATCCACATATACAAAAGCAAGCTCTTTGGTAGGGGATCCTCAGCGGTTTTTAAGAGTGTAAAGGGGTCCTGAGTCCTCAGAAAATTTGAGAACTGATGATTTAGAACAAAGCCTACTCAGAAGTAATTGGTCTATATCTCCTCTCCTCGGGCCTCTACCTCCTCCCTTGCTCCCTAAGCAGATGGCCTCTCTGTCTATTTTCCTGGACTTGAGACCCAAACCCTATATCTGCGCACCCTCACTTCTTCACATCTAAAACATGATCTTCTATTTCTTCCCTCCAACCTCAGAATACAGTGGAGAGACTCCTGACTATGGAGACAGAGAAACTGGCCTCAGATTTTACCTCTGATGCTTATCACCTGTGTGACCCCGGGCAAAGCACGAGGATGCTAGTTTCCTGATGTATCCCAATGTGTCCTTGGCCCCCTCTTCTCTCCTCTGGGAACTTGCTCCTTTCACGATTCTTTCCTTTTCATCTTTAGTCTCTCCTTCTCTCCTGGATCTTTTTTCCTCAACCTACAGACATGCACTTTACAATATTATCTCATTTTACTGTTACAGTGAGGGCCAGGTCTGGATTTGAACTTGGATCCATCCTAACTCCAGGCCTGGGGCTCTATCCCCTGTGCCACCTAACTACCTTCATCTTTCTGGACCTGTTTCCTTAGCTGTACAACGGGAAGGTTAGATTAGCTTTCCTTAGACACTTACTAGCTGAGTGACCCTGGGCAAGTCACTCGATCTCTGTTTCAGTTTCTTCATTTGTAAAAATGGGGATATTAACAGCCACTGCCTTCCAGGGTTGCTGTAAAATGAGACAACACTTGCAAAGGGCCTTGCACACCTTAAAGCACTGTATACATGCTAGCTGTCATTATTATTCTTGCTATTATCACTATACCTCCCTGGCCTCAGTTTCCTTATCTCTAAAATGAAAAGGCTGGCATTCCCTGTGATTCCTCCTCCTTGGTTTTCTCTCCTCCCAGTTTTCATGACTTGACTCTCCTGTTTCTCCTCCTACCTCTCTGTTCATTCTCGGTCTCCATCATTGGTCCATTTTCTTCCCTTCTCTACTTGCTCTGTGAGTCCTCAGCCTCCTCTTCAGTTTTTCTGGTGTTCTTCCCTTTTTCATTCTTGTTCACTTTTACAGCTCCAGTTATCACCTTTCTGCAGATGACTTCCATATTTACATCGCCAGCCCCGATCACCTTCATCTGCCAGCCGTGGCCAGTTGGATATCTTGCCATCGGTCCGCTCATGCCGTCCCAAACCAAACTTATCATCCTTTCCCCTAATCTGGCTCTTCCTTCCTTATTTCTATTGACGAGGCCACCCTCCTAGTCATCCCTGCTGAGAATCTCTGAATCATCGACACTACCTTCTTCCTCACCCTACTCTTGCCTCGTCCCCCTACCATATCCAATGAGCCGCCACATCTTGTTGATGTCACCTCTGCAATGTGTGTTCTGTGTAAGGTCCCTCCCACCTCTAAATCCATAATCCTAAATTCTTACTGAATTGTCAAGGATGCTTCCCCAGGAGCCCCTGTTCTCCATCTATTTCTTTTTCTCTATCTTTCTCCATTTTCCATTTATCTCTCTCTCCATCCTCTCTCTACCTTTCTAACCATCTCATCAAAACTGTGTGTTACAAACCAGTTTTCTGACTGCTCCATTAAGAATCCCAAGGTCAGCCACGCTCTTGGCCAGATACTTCTTTGCATTTCAGAAAGCCAACTTCCTCTCTCTGGATTGGCCTGAGACGTCCCTCTTTGGGAACAAAGTCCCTTCTGGGGTCTGTTCTTGTGGCAACAAATTTGTCCCTCTTCCTCTAAGTTTGTCTCTGGAGTCCTTCTCGTCTGGGCTCCAGCTCCTACAGGCTGAATGAGGGACGAGGGTTAATGTGCACTTTTAAAAGACAAACCATAAATTATAGAAGTCTGCAGTTTCATGTCCAGTCATTTCTTGAGTTTTTGTTTGAATGTTTTTGTTGATGGTCACTAAGTTTAGAATTTTTTAGAAGCGTGGCCTTTACCAGGGAGCATAAGCTTCAGCTCAACGGGGAAAGTTGAGAGAATGATTTCAGGCCTATACCAGTGAGAGGAGAAGGATCGGGCTGGGGGTGGGACACATTTAGTCTCTCAGAAATCATGTGTTTTGGGTGGGTGTCTATTCTGCCTATAGCTAAGGCTGTCCTTGCCTGTGGGTGAATGGAAGGGATGTTTGGATGGGTTTCTCTCTAGCTGAGGGAATGCTTGAACGGGGGTGCTTAAACCATTTGCAGGGTACGTGGACATTGGGCTGATCCCAGTAGGGGCAAGAGAGATTCGGATTGAGGAGGTTGCTGAGGCTGCAAACTTCCTGGCACTGAGGAGCGAGGATCCAGAGAAGTATTTCCTAAATGGCGGGTGGACCATCCAGTGGAATGGTGACTACAAAGTGGCCGGGACCACCTTCACATATGAGAGGAACGGGAACTGGGAAAATCTCACGTCCCCAGGACCCACCTGGGAGCCCATCTGGATTCAGGTATGTCTATGCCATAGGATGCATGGGCGGGGGCGGGGGGGCTCTGTACTAGGCACCGTGGGGGGATACAGACATCGGAGATGACACAGTCACTCCTCTTGAGCAGCTCCAAGTTTGGCAGAGGAAACAAGCTCCCAGCCCTTGGAGATCTCCCAGTCTGGGGAGGGCATTGACATAAAAACAGCCCAGCTCACATTTCTAGAGTGCTGCTGAATTTGCAAATCCTGTGGGATAATAAATGTATTATTACCCCAATTTTACAGATGAGAAAACTGAGGCTCAGAGAGGGAAAGCGAATTGTTCGAGGTAATAGGGCTACTAAGAGGTGGAGGTAAAACTTGAATTCAGATCTCCTGACTTGAATTTAAATCTATTATCTTCCCACCAGTCAGTCATCAGTAAGCATTTAGTAAGTGCTTACTGTATACCAGGCACTGTTATAAGCCCCGGGGATACAAACAAAGGCAAAAAATAGCAAGCTCACATAGCACTAGGAGGAGACAAATGTAAACCACTATGTACATATGAGCTGAGCACAGTGCTTGACACATAGCAGGCACTGAATAAATACTTGACTGACTAATAGATAGCATTTACATAGTGCTTTCAGGTTTGCAGAGTAGTTTACAAATATTTTCTCATTCGATCCTCACATCAGCCCCAGGAAGTAGGTGCCCTTTTTATGCCATTTTACAGCTGAGGAAACTGAGGCAGAGATGAGCCAAATGCCCAGAGTCACACGGCTAGGAAGTGTCTGAGGTCAGATTCAAACCCTGGTCTTTGTAACTCCATGCCCGGCATTCTGTCCACTGAACCTCCTCACTGCAGAGCAACCAGGAGGCAATCCCAGAGGGGAAAACCCGAGAATGCTGGAGGGCCAGGAGAGGGCTCTGGAAGAAAGTGGGATTGGATCTGAGGCATAAAGGAAGCCAGGGGATCTAGAGGCAGAAGGGAGGAGGGAGGATATTCTGGGCTTGGGAAACAGCAGCTACAGGTGCCTGGAGCCAGGAGAGAGAGAGGGAGAGGGAGAGAGAGAGAGACAGAGAGAGGGGGGCGGGCGGACAGAGAGCCAGAGAGACAGAGACAGAGAGAGACAGAGAGAGAGAGAGAGAGAGAGAGAGAGACAGAGACAGAGACAGAGAGACAGAGAGAGACAGAGAGAGGGAGAGAGAGAGACAGAGAGAGACACAGAGAGAGAGAGGAAAAGAGAGAGACAGAGAGAGAGCGAGAGAGAGAGAGAGAGAGAGAGAGAGAGAGAGAGAGAGAGACAGAGAGAGACAGAGAGAGAGAGACAGAGACAGAGAGAGAGAGACAGAGAGAGGGAGAGAGAGAGAGGGAGAGAGAGAGACAGAGAGAGAGGGAGAGAGAGAGACAGAGAGAGACAGAGAGACAGAGAGACAGAGAGAGTCAGAGAGAGAATGTCACGTTCTAGGAACAAATAGGTCAGGTTGGCCAGAATGCATGGAGGATATGGAAGGAGCCAGGTTATCATCTGCTTTAAAGGATGGACTTGATATTTGATCCTGGAGTATAGGGAGCCCCTGACATATATGGGGGTGCACAGAGCACACCTATACTTTGGCATCAGAGAGGAGGATGGGTTGGCATGAGCAGAGGCACAAGACAGAGAGGCCAGTTTGAAGGTGATGAGGTGGGTACTAGGGTGGTGTCTGTGAGAGTGAAGAGGAGGGGATATAGCAGAGAGATGGAACCAAGGAAGAAATGACAAGGTTTGATAGTAGGTTTCATAGAAGGTGTGTGTGTGTGTGTGTATGTGTTTATGTGTGTGTGATGTGTATGTATGCATGTGTGTGTGTGCGAGTGTGTGGTGTATGTGTATGCTTGTGTACATGCATGTGTGTGCATGTGTGTGGGGTGTGTGTGTGTGTTTGTGTGTGTGTGTGTGTGTGTGTGTGTGTGTGTGTGTATTCAAGGGGGACTCTCAGCTTGTAAGCCCAGGGGCCTAGGAGGATGACCGTAATAAGGAAGACTTTTTGGGGAAAGATGTTGAGTTCTGCCCAGAGTGCCTCTTAGGTGAACACGGCTCTGGCTGTGGGAGAGTGCCTGCACTGACAGGGCCAAACAAGCTGCAGTGCCACAGAAATGGTCCTTAGAAAAGGAATTGGCCCATTTTCCTATATCTTGTATGTACCTCCTTATTTATCCTTGTCTTGGTTGTGCTTCCCTGGTCTGTGCCTCAGTTTCCCCACCTATAAAATGGCCAGGATGTCTCCCCCCACCACCTTTGAGGTGATGTGAAGTCACATGGTGCATAGGCCCAGTGCAGGGATCATTATGAGATGCCAATGTTTGCATCATGGAGGGCAGACAGTATTATCCCCATTTCACAGAGATGATCAGCGAGGCCCCTGTACATTCACTGGTGAAGCCCAGCTTGACCTGGTCAGATCAATGATTTGAGTTTGTGAATAAAGGATCAGTCCTTCCCCTTTCAAAATAAATGCTTAATTATCCACCTCTGGGGGATGGGGAGCTCCAGGGGAATATTGCTGGTTCTAGGGTCCTCAGCACACTCCCCCACAATGGACAGACCCATCCCTCAAGCCTGGAGCTGTTGTCCTTGGTGGAAGGCCTTACTAGAAAAGGAGGAAAAGAAATTCCTGACATGTCTAGTACAGGGGATCCTTAAGGGGGAGCAAAGCTGGTGGGGCCTCCCCTCCCCTTCACCAAATAACACATAGACCAAGACTACTTCCCCCTCTTCTGCTCTGCCCCCCCCAGCCCTTAGGGCAGATTGCTTCCCAGGCCTGTGGCCCATTGTCTATTAGCTAAGACCAACCCTTTGTAGCATCGTGTCCCTAATAAAACCTAATTTCTAGATGTTTTCAATAGAGACTGAAATTTTCCTCAGGTCTGGGGTGCTTGTATTGAGAAGGCATGAAGCAATTTTGGGGCTCTCCCTCCCCCAAATCAGACTCCTGTCTTGCCAAAGTCAGGCAGTTTTGGATCTCTTCCCCTCACCCCCACCCCCACCCCCCACAAAACTTATACCTGGGCCAGATGCACAGGGAACCTGGGATTGACCCCGGCCTTCTTCTGGCCCAGCCCGCTCTCCCAACTCCTTCCATTTCCCTGCGGAGAACAGAAATCTAGTTGCTGGTTGGCAGCCTGCCTGAGACTGAGGCAGGAAAGGGCCAGCAGGAGCTGGGGAGCTACAGCCAAAAATCTTCAGATAGAGAGATGAATGAGAGAGAGAGAGAGAGAGAGAGAGGATGAAAGAATGGATAGGTAGGTAGATGGATAAATGGATAGATGAATAGATTGATAGACAGACAGATGGACGGACAGACAGATGGTTAGATAGATAGGATAAATGAATGGGTAGATTGATGGAAAAATAGACATAGATAAACATATAACAGCAAAAGCACATGGTGAGCATCTCCAGAAAAGAGAGAAGCCATCCCTGACATCGTGGCCCTGTCCCTGTCCTTCTGAGACTCGAGAGCAGCTTCACGCTACCAGAGAGCCTCCGCAGAGGGCGTGTCCCGAGCTGGGCACTGCACAGGATGTGGCCCAGCAGGGTTTTCCAGTCTGAGGTTGCTTGTGGATTGACAAAGCCAGAGGCAGCCGGCTCCTGAGGAAGTGACCCTGGGCTAGGAGTCAGGATGCACGGGTACAAGCCCCAACGGTGCCACTAAATGACCGTGTGACCCTGGAAAGTTGCCTCACCTTTGTGGAGCACTGTCCCCATTTGTCCAATGTGGGAACTATCCCTGCCCTGCCTTCTTCGGCAGCTGGTGTCTCAGTCAATAGAGCGCTGGGCCTGGAGTCAGGGAGAGGTGAGTTCAAATCACCCTGGGCAAGTCACTTAACCTGTCTGCCTCAGTTTCCCTAACTCTAAAATGGGAATCATAATAGGATCTATCTCCCAAGGCTGTTGTGAGGAATGAAATAAGCTCTATGAATGCTAGCTATATTACTGTCACCATTATTCCCAGGCAGGATGTTGTGAAGATTCTCTTATTACCACTTTCACTGATAATGAAGTGCCATCACTGGCATCTATCATTATTCTTCTGGGAGTGAGGGAGGTACTCTGCCCAGGACTGGGAATACAAAAGCAAAAAGGAAACCGTTCCTGTCCTGAGGGGGCTTATATTCTCAGGGAGACAACACGTATACAAATACCTATAAAATATGGACCGAGTACTTTAAGGTTGGGGGGAATGCTAACAATTATGGGGAGCGGGAAAGACCTTGTAGAGGAGGTGGCACAAGGAGATAAGTCTTGAATGGAGTTAGAGACTCTAAGAGATGGAACTGAGGAGGGACGAACGTTGAGGTGGGGGGGGACAGCCTGGGCAAGGGGATGGAGGTGGAGTACTGAGTGGAGTCGTGTATGGAGAAGAGCAGGTAGACCAATTTGTTTGGAGACCGAGTATGAGTTAGAGGGAGTAATATGAGACAATTCTGGAAGTATAGGTTGGAACCAGGATGCTGGCAATATCAGTCTCCCCTGGAGCTTTTGTCCATTTCAATAGCCCAATCAACAAGCATTTTTTCTTAAGTACCTACTGTGTGCAAAGCACAAAATCGGTATACATTTTAAAATTCCTACTATGTGTAAGGCCCCACAGTCGGCGATGGATTAGATCCTATACCTAGCCTTTCCTACCCAGCACCCCAAAACTGTTCAGGTTTCCACTCTTCCTGAATAGAGACTCAGGCTGGTTCTACCAGCCCCTGCCTGCCCTCAAGGTGAAAGGGAGCTGGATCCAAGTGCTTCCTGACCTAAGCTCTGACACCCCCTCCACCCCCACTCCTGCCCCTCTAGGGCACCTAAAGCAGAGGGGAGTTTTTAAAGAGGACTATACCAGAGCTTAAAGGAAAGTTGGCAAGATAAATAAACTTTTACGGAGTATGAGAATGTCAGATTTCCAGTGCGTGCAAATCTTATGATAAAATAACTCATGATGTAGTGGGGAGATGGACTCGGAATCAGGAGGCCTGGATTTGGGTCCTTAGCACCTACTGGCTGTGTGGCTCTGCAGGCCTCAGCTTCCTCATCTTCAGAACGGGGGTGAGAGCTCCTCTTTACATCCTTCATTCCTCCCCACCCAGTGCTAATTTTTTGGCTACCCTACTCTACAGGAAAAGAGCCTCATTATGGGTACATGAGACACCCTCCAGGTGCATGTCCTCAGGCCACCTGGGCTCCGGCTGAGGCTGCGGGGAGCCTGGGGAAAGTAACAGATTAGGCCCAGAGAGCCTCACTTCACAGGCTGGCAAACAAGGCCCAGACTGAATCATCCTTTGGAACTCTTCGCCCAGGGCTGTCTTGTGGCTTGTAATGTATTTGCTTTCTAGAAGCATCTTTGGTTTGGAATGAGAGCCGAGGGAGGCAGAACCTGCCCTCCGTAGGAGATCGAAGCCACCCAGAAAGATCAATGACAGTAACCCATCTCCAAACCTGAGAGAATGACTTCTTCGAGGGCTGGGACCACTTTGTCTTTGACTTTGTGGCCCTAGCACTTAGAATGATGCTTGGGGCATATACATACACACATATACACACATATAAATGTATACATATATGTGTTTATGTACATACATACGTACACATACGTACATGCATATATATATATATATATATATATATATATATATATATATATATATATATATATATATATACATACATACACTGGATTGCCTTCAGGGAGAGGCCTGAGCCAGCCCTTCCAGGCTTGAGTCAGGGGAAAGCTTTCCACACTGTAGGGACTGGCGACCAGAATGGTACACACATATCTATATGTATGTATGTATGCACATGTGTGTATATTAATGTATATACACACAACATATACATGATACACTTAAATACTTGAATGAATGAATCTCTCAGGCAGGCAGGCTGACCCAGCCTAACAGAGCTAAGAGACCAGGGACAAGGGTTTGTGTGCCGCATCCTGGGCGGGCGCATCCTGGGCAGCAGCTCTAGGCACTGGGGCCCAAAGAACTGGGCCCAGCATTGTGCCTATTCTAATGCCATCCTGGTTACCAGTCCCCACCGTGTGGAGAGCTTTCCCCTGACCCAAGCCTGGAAGGCCTGACTGAGGCCTCCCACTGAAGGCAGTTCAGTATAGAGGAAGGAGCATGGCCTGAGAGCTAAGGGTCTACTCCCAGGCCTGCCATTAATTCACTGTGTGACATGACCCCCTCTTGAGCCTATTTTCTCCTCTTTAAAATGGCAGGTTGGACTACATGGTGTCTAAGGACATAGACATGTAGATTTTAAGCTTGAAGCGGCCTCACAGTCCATCTACTCCAACCCCCTCATTTGACCGGATGGGAAAACCAAGCAAAGTCGCATCTTGGCCAAAGTTGCTCAGGAAATAAAAGAGAAGGGGTTGAACTCTATGTCGTCCTTCTCTCAGCCTGGCTCTGCTGTCCTCCTATTTCCCACCTTCTAGGGTCCTGTGAAGGATAGTGAGGTCTATGAAAGGGACTTGGTCCAGGCCAGCTGTTGTGTCTAACCCTTTTCCACTGGCCAAAGAGTTAGCTGCTCCCTCCCCCAGCTTCCTCAGGGTATAAAGAGCGTGCTCTAGCCTTGGACAGCAGCTGTGTCCCCAGCTGTCTTCATCTGGGTGCTTGGTTGGCTTGTGTCCATCCCATCCCCCCAGGACACCTTCTCCAAGGCCACGTAGGGGGAAGCTGGGTTATTCTCAATGGTGCAAGATATATGGGTGGGCAGAAGGCTGGGATTCAGCCTCTCCCCTCCACCAAACTTATCACCTCAAATGCATTGAATGATGGAGCTTAAAGGGGTCTTTGAGATCACTGGTCCTGCCATCTTATTTTACAGATAAAAAATCCTGAAGCCAGAAAGAATTAAGGGGCTAACCCAGAGTCAACCAACAAGCAAGCAGAAGGGACAAGGAAAGGTGGAAGGATCACAAGGACCTTAGATATCCTCTCCCCCAACACCCTCATTTTACAGATAAGAAACTGAGGCTTAGACAGGTCACACTGCAAGTAAGTGTCTGAGGCTAGATTTAAACTCAAGGCTTCCTGACTCCAGGCCCCATGCTCTACCACTGTGCCACCTAGCTGCCTTCATCTTTCTGGGCCAGTTTCTTAGCTGCACAATGAGAAGGTCGGACCGCTTCCCAGCCCTACTAAGGTGTTCCACATAATCCTGCACTCTAATAGCAGAAGGGGAGCTCCTATTAATTCTCCATGCAAATCCACAACCTCTCATGTCTGTGTTCAGGGCCCTCTATACACTCCCACAAACACCCAGGATTTGATTTCCAAATCACTCCTACTCCTAAAGTAAGGAGTCACCCCCTAGGGCAGAGGTGTAAGACTGGCTGCCTAGAACAGAAAGGGGTAAATGGTTAGTAAAACATATGAAACTGCAATACAGCATAGATAGTGTTAATTTGTGGTTTTCTAAGTCAAATATGCATCCCACAAAGAATTCGTTTCTATTTAATTAGACATCAGTTCAATAAGCATTTATTAAGTGCTTACTGTGTGCCAGGCACTTCACCAAGTGCTGAGGATACAAAAAGAGAGAAAAGACGATCCCTGCCCTCAATGCCTAGGGGATAATTATCATTTACCCACACCCCTCTGGCCTCTAGTGAGGCCTCAGAGAGCACATGGAATGGGTGTTGCCTCAGACAAACTGAGAGCTGGGAAAGATCCTAACTTAAAAAGGCCGAGGTTCCCCACTGCCTCTGAGGCCATCTCCAGTCATGCTGATCTATATCACTGGACCCAGATGGCTCCAGAGGAGAGAGTGAGGCTGGTGACTTTGCACAGCCCTGCCTCACTTAAATCCAATCCACTTGCAAGTCATCAGCATCATCCTTTCTGAGGTTGTGGTCTCCTCTTCAAGAATGAAGGACAAACAACAACTTATGGCAGGCTGCTACAGATCCATTGTGTCTGGGAAACACTTACTATGTGCCTGACACCAAGCTAGGCACAGGAGAGATAAAGACAAAACTGATACAGTCCCTGCCTTCAAGAGGCTTCCTTTCTATCAGGGGGGATAACTTGTATATAGACAGAATAAATACAAACCAGATGCAAGATAGTAAGGGAAAATGGTGGGGAGGGAAGGTTCCTCGCAATTGATGAGATCAGGAAGGGTGGTAGACATGTAGAAGGGGGTGCTCGAACTTAAGAACTCTGATGACCAGCCACGATTCCGGCACCAAGGATGAGGCATGCTCCCCACCTCATGACAGAGGGGTGAGTGGTTCAGGGAGCAGATGGAGATGGCCATTTTTGGACATGACCAATGTGGAAATTGCTTGACTATGAATATTTGTTACAAGGACTTTGTTTTTCTTTTCCCTGATGGGAAAGAGCAAAGAGGGGAGGAAAGTGCTTGTTAATTTAAAAAAAAATTCAATGATTTAAAAAAAAACTACGAAAAGGAGCTGTGCTTGAACAGAGTCTTGAAGAAAGTGAAAGATTCTATAAGGCAAGGATCCTCCAGATGGCTTCCCAGACAAGGAAGCATCCAGTTATTATTTAAAGACCCCTAATGATAATAGCTGGTATCTGTAGAGCCCTTTAAGGTTTACAAGATGCTTTGGAGACATTATCTTGTCTGAGTCTCACAATAACCCTGTGAAATGGGCAATGTATGTATTATTATCCCTGTTTTACAGTTGAGGAAACAGAGGCAAACAGAGTTTAGTGAATTGCCCACAGCCACACAGCTAGTAAGTGTCTGAGGTAGAATTCAAACCTAAGTCCCCTTTCTCCAAGTCTGACACCCTGTTCACTATACTGCTTCTCTTGTGAGGGAAACCCCCTTATCCTGAGCCCATGAGCCCAGAGTAACAGGCAGTGACACAGGGGATGCCAGCTGGCAGTGATCTAGGAGTGAGCTGATGAGGTCAGGACCCTGGTGGTGACAGGGGGAAGGAAGAGGAAGCCCCCAACTTATTAATGAGGTGTCCAGGCTGCTGGACCCAGACAAGCAGGCTCTGCTCACAGCCTGTGGTTAGAGCCATCGGCAAACATTCTGGAGCCAGGGCACTGGGTCCTGTTGGAGGATGGCTTCAGGCCCCGTGGCTGACCCCATATGTAAACATCCTCCCTGCCACCACGACCATGGGGCACCAGCAGTTAGACATGCTGACCACCGCCTTGGTTTCTCCTTTCAGCTGCTGTTCCAAGAGAGCAATCCTGGAGTACGTTACCAGTACACCATCCGGAGGGAGGCAGACAGTGAGAATGAGATCCAGCCTCCTGAGTTCTCCTGGCGATACGGAGCCTGGACCAAATGTACTGTGACCTGTGGCACAGGTAAGGGGCTAATTACCAAGGGCAGAGGGGTCAGCTTGCACCTGTGGGCATATTCCATAGGACGTGAGAACTGGACAGGTGAGAGCCTGAGGGTCCCAACACCCCTCTTATTTTATGCACAAAGACACCAAGATCCCCCAGAGGTAAATTTAGCTTGCCCCAGGTCACACAGAGTTAGGACTCAAACCTCCATCTTCTGCTTCTCCTTAACTCTCAGTGAAGGCATTTTGGGGATGAGTTCTCACCCTTCTAGATAATTTACAAAAATGTTGAGCAAGACTGACCTTCACAGGAGTCCCTGAGGATCAAGAGACAAGGAAGGAGAGGGATAAATTCTTCTGGATGGAGAAGGATAAACAGCTGTGTTCCCTAGGCATGTGTCAACCAGCTGTGCAGATACTATGTTTGAAGGTTGGGGTGTGTGTGTGTGTGTGTGTGTGTGTGTGTGTGTGTGTGTGTCCTGCCTCTCAAGCTCAGCCCCTAAGCCAGCATCTGAGCAGCTGGCAGAAGCATGCCTGTGATGGGCTGTCAGGGGAGTCTCCCGACCAGGAACCCTCCGCTACTTCCCTGAGGACTCTGGGCCAAGCTCAGGCAAGGAGAGGAGAGTGTGGATGGCTGCCTTCCCTGGAACTACTGTGTTGGTTCATCTCCTCAGCTAGAGTCTCAGAACCTTGAGCTGGTTGGGCCAGTTTCCCAAGAAAGCCAACATCTGCCTTCACTGCCACCCATTTCAGAGAATATTGTCAAGGGACAACATGGCTCCTGGAAAGTCTCCTAGGTTTAAAGAGGAGAATCATGCCTTCCCTGTAAAGTGTAAGCCCTACAAGAGTACAGACTTTCATTTCTGTCTGCGTGGGCAGCTGGGAGTAGCTGGCTATTGGATTCATATTCTGCCCCAGACAGACACTAGCTGTGGGACCCTGTGTAAACTCTCTTGCCTCAGTTTCCTCTTCCATAAAATGGGGATAAGAATAGCACCTACCTCCAGGGCTGTTGTGATGATCCAGAGAGTTATGTATGTCAAGTTCTTTGCAATCCTTAAAGCACTATATAAATGCTAACTATTTTTACGGTTTTATTATCATCATTATTTTAATGTCTCATCTAGTCCATAGACACAGGCACACAGTAAGTCCTTTCTTTAATTTTTTTTTAAATTTTAGTCCACCACACTCAGTTCCACAATTTTTTGGGTTCCGAATTTTCTTTTCCTCCCTCTCCTCCCCCAGGCTTTGGCCTGACTCCGCTTTGGGGCACAGGCCTGTAACAAGGATTTATGAAGCCTCTCTATGCCAGTCATGGTGCCAAGCACAGGGAACACAGGGAGACTTCTCCAAGACAGCATGTAATCTGATATAGGTTCTACATATACCTTCGCATTAAACTTATTTACACGATGGTCAAGTTGTAAAGAAGAATTATAACCAATGGAATGAATCGTGAGAAATAAGAAACAAAGCCAAAAAAAGAAGGAAAAAGAAAAAAAAAAAGAGGGCAAATACTGTGCCTCAATCTGCATTCAGACTCCGTAATTCTTCCTCTGGATGTGGATAGCATTCGCCATCATGAGTCTTTTGGAGCTGTCTTAGAACCTTGCGTTGATGAGAGAAGCTAAGTCTATCAAAGTTAGTCCTTACAGATTCCATGTGTCTGTAATCGTGTATAGTAAGTTCTTTATAAATGCTTGTTGGTTCATTGGCTCAAATCTCAGCTCCTCAGTTTACTACCTGTGTGACCTTGGCCAAATCACTCTTTCCTGGACCTTAGTGTCTTCATCTATGAATGGCAGAGTTGGCCCAGATGACTTCTCACAGCTCTTTGGGTCTAGATATTATGATCTGAATGCATTCTCTCCTTGAGAATATGGATTGTTCCGTTTTTGTATTTGTATCCCAATGCCTAGCACAGTACCAGGCACATAGTAGGCACTTCATAATTGTTCATTGGTTATTTCAAGCTCCAACTTTCCCAGTAACTGCCCTGTGACCTTGAACAAGTCACTGAATCTATTGGCATTCATTTCTTCATTTATAAAATGTAGGGTACAGACTAGATTTCTAAGGTCCTTCAGCTTCAATGTCATGGCTCTGTGATGGCTGAAGTGGACCATGGAAAGCTCCCCTAGAGAATGTAAGCTCCTTAGACCAGAGACTTTCATTTGCGTCTTTGTATCCCCGGCACCTAACACAGTGCCAGGCACATAGTAGGTGCTTAATAAATGCTTGTTGGTTGAGAAAGTTTGAGAGCAGCTGATGTTGCCCATCTCAGTGTTTCTGGACTGCTGTTGGTTGGTAGCAAATTTTCC
Source organism: Trichosurus vulpecula (assembly GCF_011100635.1). Lineage (NCBI taxonomy): Eukaryota > Metazoa > Chordata > Mammalia > Diprotodontia > Phalangeridae > Trichosurus > Trichosurus vulpecula. Next base: position 37,252,925 of record NC_050580.1, on the reverse strand, counting down.
CATCTATGAAACTTGGATGACCAAGGGGCCTAATTTCTTGGAACCTCTCCCTTTAAAATGACTCCTTGTCCCCCTCCTTTTCTCTGTGTCCTTCTCCTTTGGTCCCCAGCTCTCTTTTTCTCCCAGGCTCTTAATCCATGACCCTGGGTCCTCACAGCACCCTCCAGGATTAATTGGCCGTGTAAGCAAGGCTTAAGAAGCCTTTCTCTAGCTCCCAATATAAAGGTGCTCCCTCCTCTGCATCCAGGCCAGATTGGCCCTCCCCTCCTTCCTTGCCCGTTCTACCCCCCTTCCCTGACTTTGTGCCCTGCCCTCTCTCTCCCAGTCTGCTGCTTCTTGTCATGGCCCCTTGGTCCCCAGGTGCCCCATATCACATCTCAGCAGCCCAACTAGCCTCGGTTCTATCTCATTCCAACTTCTCACTCCCCAGCAAGAGGCCAATGCAGGGTGGGGCCACATGTGTGGGGCTAAGTGTTGTTGACATGTGAAAGGTTGCGGATGCCTGGCGGGAGCTTTGGCCTGAGAAGCAGCCAGCCTGGGGCCACTCGAGGTCTTGTGGCCATGGCAGAGCTTTGGCCTGACTCCGCTTTGGGGCACAGGCCTGTAACAAGGATTTATGAAGCCTCTCTATGCCAGTCATGGTGCCAAGCACAGGGAACACAGGGAGACCTCTCCACCTGTCCTGCCATGTGTGGTGTTTTAGGGGATTCCCCATATCCACATTCACTCCGGATAATTGGGACTATGGAAGAGGCATAGTGGGTAAAGAGAGAAAAGGGTTGGGGGGAGAAAGAGAGACAGAGAGAGGGGAAGAGTGAGAGAGAAAGCAATAGAGAAACAGAGAGAGTGGGGGAGGAAGAGAACGAGAGACAGAGAGATAGAGATGGGGGGAAGGGAGAAAGAGACAGAGGCAGAGAGATGGAGGGAGAGAGAGAGAGACAGAGACAGACAGAGACAGGAGAGGGGAAAGGGAGAGAGCAAGAGACAGAGAAAGAGGGTGGGGGGAGGGAAAGAGAAAGAAATACAGAGAAGAGAGAGACAGAGATAGGGAAAGAGAAAGAAAGACAGAAAGACAGAGACAGAGGGAAAGAGAAAGACAGAGAGACAGAGAGAGAGAAACAGAGAGAGAGACAGAGAGACTTCTGAGACAGAGAGAGACAGAGAGAAAGGGGGAGAGGGAGAGATGAAGTAGAGGGGAGAGAGAGAAAGAGAGAGACAGAGACAGAAACACAGACCGAGACAGAGGTAGGGAAAGAGAAAGAAAGACAGAGACAGAGAGAGACAGAGACAGAGAGCGTGTGTGTGAGCACATTTGGCCTTTACTGTTGAGGAACTTGGCACCAAATGATGGAAGAAGCAGGCATGGAGGTTTAGTTGCCACAGGATAAGACAGTGCTCTAAAAAGATGGATAATGATGAAGAGGTCTCTCAGGAACAATACTTGTACTGCCCACCTCACTGAGCTCTCAGGAGGAAAGTGCTTTGTAAACCATAAAGCATCAAAGAAATGGGATCATACAGTTTGGTTCAACATGCACTTATGATGCCCCTTCTGTATACCAGGCATTGTGTTAGATATACAAAAACAACAGAGAAACCAGCCTTATCCTGGGGCAGCTTACATTGCGGGGGGGGGGTGGGGGGTGGGGGAGAAAGATGGGAAGGATTCTGTATAGTATGTGAAGGAGCCCTGGCGCTGGGAGTCAAAGGACCCAAAGGACCCAAGTTTCAATCCTGCTCCTGCTGCCTGCCACCTGTGCAATCTGAGCCAAGTCTTCTAACTTTCTGTGCCTCAGTTACCTCAAATGGGGTTTTCTTGGCAAAGATATTGGACTGGTTTGCCATTTCCTTCTCCTGCTCATTTTTACAAATGAGGAAACTGAGGCAAACAAGGTGACATGACTTGCTCAGGGTCACAAAGATAATACAAGTCTGAGGTCAGATTTGAATTCAGGTCTTCCTGACTCCAGACCCAGCACTCTATGCACTGTGGCACCACCTAGCTGCCCAATATTCATAAATTAGTGGGCAACAAAATCCAACGAGGACCAGCAATAGAACCCCTGTACTCAAAGACATGTACACAAATGTGCAAAGTCTAGGTGACAAGTGAGGTGAACTGAGAAGTCCTAACACAAGGGGAAGCAAATGTGACCTCATCTTTACCACTGAGACTTGGTGGGATGACACCAGTCCCATATACCTGTGAAGTATGTCTCTGAAAGGGTATGACTTATTCCACCCAAATCTGGAGAGGTTGTTCACACCTGTCTAGCAGTTTATTTTCATTCTAAAAGTGGAAACAGATGTACATATTCACTAGGTGCACAGAGAGCATTTGGTATAAGTGGTGGAGTGCCATTACATATTAAGAAATACTCATGTGAGAAAGTCCAGCAGCAGAGAAATGTAAAGCAGAAACCATTTGAATGATTATCAGCAGAGGCAAAACCAAGAAGTGATATTGTTGTCAGAACAGACCACAGACTGCCTGGACAGAAAGAGGAAATAGGTGAGAAGTTTGGGAAACAAGTCACAAGCCCAGAACAGAGATGTGATATAGATATGTTGGGGGGTGCTTCAATTATCTGGACATGTGCTTGAGTTCTCTCTCTCTGCCCAAAGCAAAACAATTCATCATTTCAGGACTTGTCTTCCTGACCATCTCTTTCTTCCGAAGGTAGAGGAACCAACATAAGGAAATTCTGTGCCGGATCTCATTGTCGTCAGCAGAGTGGGATGGGTCGTTGGCATGGAAATGCTATGTGTCTGGCACCTAGTAAATGTTTGTTGAATGACTGATTCTGTGAGCTTAGACAGATCTCTTTACTTTGCTGTGCCTCAGTTTCCTCAGCTCTAAAATGAGGAGATTGGATTAGGTGAACTTTGAATTTCCTTCCAGCTCTAGGTCTTTGTCCTACTTTGCTTCCACATAATAGTATATAAACACTTTGAGGGCAGGGTCTTTGTAACTTCTGTGCCTAGCAGAGTGTCTGGAATGTAGTAGGTGCTTAATAAATGCTTATGGAATGAAGGAATGGATGGGACCATAGGTAGGAGAAATATCCCTGGACCTGGAGCCTGAATCCTGCCTCTGACACCAGTTGTGTGACTTTGGGCAAGTCATTGAACTAAAAACTAGGAATAATACCTGTAATACCTGCAGTAGAAGATGGGTAGAAAATTTGGAACCCAAAATCTTGTGGAAGTGAATGTTGAAAACTAAAAATAAATTAATTAATTTTAAAAAAGAGAATACCTATTGTGGACTGCTAAGTTGTACAGTAGGTAAAGTCCTGGAGTTGTAATCAGGAAGACCTGAGTTCAAATCCAACCTTAATAGCTATATGACCCTGGGCAAGTCACTTAACCTCTGTTTAACTCAGTTTTTTCATCTGCAAAATGAGGATAATAATAAGTGCCCTTACCTCTCAGAATTATTATCAAATGAGATAATATGTGCATGGCGCTGTATAGAAATGTTAGCTATTATTACGACGAGTACCATTGTGGGCAGCTAGGTAGTGGAGTGGATAGAATACTGGGCCTGGAGTCAGGAAGACTCAGCTTCCTGAGATCAAATCTGACCTCAGACATTTACTAGCTGGCTGGGTGACCCTGGGCAAGTCACTTCACCCTGTTTGCCTCAGTTTCCTCATCTGTAAAATGAGCTGGAGAAGGAAATAGCAAACCAGTCCAGAATCTTCCTCAAAGGGGGTCATGAAAAGTCAGACCGAACAACAGAAGTACACTCTTAGTACCTGCCTCAGGGTTGTCATCAGAAGCAAATGATGACAAGAAAAGCTTTACATAAATGTGAGCATCCTCTAGGCCACGTCCAGATTAGGACAAAGTTCTGTTCCTCACCCACTGAGAGCTCCCCTTCTGGAGAGTTTGGTCAGAGCTGTCTAGGCAGCTTATTTTCATTCTAAAAGCAGAAACAGATTTGCATATGCATTGGGTACACAGGCAGCGCTTATTATCATAAGGGCGCCAGAAATAGACCCAGTGGGGTTTGGAGTCTCCTGACTCAGCCTAATGCCTACCTTAGAAATGCAAGCATGAATCCTCTTCTATCTCTGATTATTGTTAGGGGTGCTCGTTTCCTTGTGTTGATAAAGCCAAGGTGGTGAGGGGGGTCTCTGTATGGTCTCTGGGCCCTGGCCACAGACTCCCTCCGGCTGTACCCCTAACTAGCTGCCTCACAGATGGGTGCCCTTGCCCTTGCCCTTGTGGTGAGGGACAGGATGGCTGGCTCCTGGCGCCCATCAGCTCATTCCCACTATTAGGATTTGATTCAAAGCTCCTGCCTTGTTTAATCGAGGGTCATAACCTTCAATCAGTTCAATAAATGCTTATGTATTGGAGGGGGAGAGTCTTTTTTTTATTTTAAAAACTTTATTGTTATCTTTTACTTCTGCATAATGATGATGGTATCTATTGAGCGCTTTAAGGTTTACAGAGGATTTTACATATGTTATCTCATTTGAGCCTCAAAGAGACCTTGGGTGGTAGATGCTCTTATTATCCCCATTTTACAGGTGAGAAAACTGAGGCAGTTGGGTCCAGTGACTTGCCTGGGGTTACATAGCTAGTCAGTGCCTGAGGCAGAAACTGAATTCAGGTCTTCCTGCCTCCAGGTCCTGCTCTCTATCCATCAGACCAGGCAACCTGTCTTTATATCACCTTCAGTTTCTTCTCCCCTGCCCAGAGAACCATTCCTTGTAATAAATGAATGAACAAATGAATGAATGAGTGAATGAACGAGTGAATAAAAGAAGGGCTGGGGAAGCAGTTCATTAAAACCAACAACTCATCAATCCAGCCTGATGGTACTTGCCAGGTCCCTTGTCCGTAGGGTGCATGTCCTCATCTCTTCTTCAGAGGCAAGCTTAGTCCTCACTCAACAAATGTTTCTTCTTCAGAGCTTAGTCCTCACTCAACAAATGTTTCTTGTGCACCTATTATGTGCAAAGCACTGTGGGTGAAGGCCGAGCCTATTCCTTTTCAAGACCCGGTTAAGCAGTCTAGCTTCCTTAGTCTAGCATTCAAGGCTCACCGTAATCCGGCTCGAGCACACCATTCACGGGCAGCAGTTAGGTGGTGCAGTGAATAGAGTACCGGGCTTGGAGCCAGGAAGACCTGAGTTCAAATCAAGCTTCAGATACTTACTAGCTGTGTGGCCCTGGGCAAGTCACTTAGCCGCTGTCTGCCTCAGTTTCCTCATCTGTAAAATGGGGACAATAATAGCGCCTACCTTATAGGGACCAAATGAGACGAGAAGTGCTTTGCGCCGTGCCTGGCACACAGTAGGTGCTGCGTAAATGGTCATTACCATTGCCATTCCATTCTAGCTGGATGCATCATCCTTAGAATCCGCCATGTCGTTCTCGTTCCCTGGGAGCGCTTCCCAATTAGAACTCTGCAAAGGCACAGTGAGTCACTCCAGGGGGTAGTGGACTGTTTGTCGTTGGAGTTTTCCAACCCAAGGCTGGATGACCCCTTGCTAGACATATTGAAGTGCGGATTCTTGTTCAGGCACCCGTTTAACCGAATGGCCTCTGACGTCCCTGATAACCCCCGGGATTCTGGGATTCTGTAAAGCTGGCTTCCCCTCCCCTCTGGATCCTTCCCATCATGCAACACTCAGCTCAAGCCCCTGAAGCCTTTCCTGATCATCCTGGGTGCTGGGGATCTCTGTCTTATCCCCGAGATCCAAATCCTTTATAGTTTGCATTCCTCGGTTGACTCTTCTTTAACTCAATCAATAAGCATATATTAAGCACCTAATATGTGCCCAGCACTGTGCTAGGCACAGAAGATGCCAAGTCAAAAACATAGCATTGCCCTCCACAAGGAGCTTACTTTCAGTTGGGGGATCCTACCTGTTCATAAATAAGTCCAAAGGTAATAAGAAGTCATTTCAAGAGGAGAGAGTGCTCCTAACTAGGGAGGCCTTGGATGGATGGATGGATGGATGGATGGATGGATGGATGGATAGACGGACGTATGGATGGATGGCTGGATGGACGGATGGATGGACGGATGGTTGTTGGATGGATGGGTGGGCGGACAGACGGATGGATGAGTGGGCAGACAGATGGACAGGTGGGTGGGTGAGTGGGTGGGTGGATGGAGGCTATACCAGAGCTGTACATTAAAGAAAGCCAAGGATTATAGATGGTGGAGGTGAGGAGGAAGCACATTTCAGATATAGGAAAGAAGCATTCTGGCAAAAGCTCGTAGGTAGGAAATGGAATATCAGGCAGGGGAAGCAACTAGCAGGCCAGTTCAACTGAGGATACTACGTGAAGGGAAGTTCTATGAAATAAGACCAGAAATTTCAGTGGGATCCAAACGGTGAAGGGTTTTAGATGCTGGGCTAAGGATTTTGTGTTTTAGCCCTGAGGCAGTAGGGAGCCATTGAAAGTTTTTGAGTAGATCTGTGTTTAGGAATATTGGAGGCTGTTCTAATAGTCCAGATGAAAGTCTGAATGAAGGCAGAGGCTGTATGAGAGAGAAGGAGACCAATGGGCTGGGAGAGAGGCTGGGGAGCTTGGGTTGATAAGGCTTAGGTTGGGTAGAAGGGTTAAGAGTAGGGAAGGGTCAAGAAAGACCCTCAGAGCTCCAACATGCCACGATTTATGTTCTAATGTCCCATATTCTAGATTTCTTTCAATGTTGGCTTTGATAGTCTATGGTTCCTTTCCCATGAATGGGATTACATTGAGTCAGCTGGGAGGTGCCTGGACCTGGAAATGTGTCATCTTAGCTGATTCTCAGGAACCTCTCAGGACTTCCTGCCCAGGCCTAGTAGAGAGTCTGAAAAATGTTTACAAACTGTCCAAAACTGAGTCAGAATGAAATGAAGAAATCTTTCAGCTGCATCTGTTCAGCCATGGGTATCCAGCTGGGGAGATGGCATAAGCCATAAGGGTAATTAGTATGTGGGGAGTGAGTGGACATGTTTACCTCTGAGTGCTTGGGTAGGAGTCCATAGAGTCCATCTGGTACAACATCTTCATTTTAAGAGAGGGAAACAGACTCAGAGGATCGGACAGGACTTGCCAAGGTCACACAGGTAGGAAGTCAAAGAGCTGGAATTTGAACCCAAGCCCTCCACCACCCTGTTGAAGCTATAGAAATGTGTCAGATGTTTATACTGGAAAGGAAATGGTGTTGATCATCCTGAGTGTTTCCCTAGGTAAAGAAGAACAACAGGCCAATTATAGAAACCAGGCCCTAATGGGACTTTTGAGTCTTTAAGCAGATGCTTCCTATTTAAATAGTCTTATGGGCAAGGCCAGTAGAGCAGCGAATGCGAGCCATTGTGTTCAGCGACCCAATGGTTCTGGGTAAGGGTTACCCAGGGAGGAAGGTGTTGGAGGTGAGGTCAGCACCAGGAAGAAACCGGGGGCACAGGAAGGGTCCAGTGAAGGGGCTAGGCTCTCTGAGGCTTCTGGATGAAGTGTTCCTGAGACTGGGCCAGGATGGAAACAGCAGCTCCGAGGGGTAAGGAAGGCTGCCCCTCTGAGGTCTCAGCAGAAACCAGCCCCATCCCCCAGTCACATCAAGCCAACATGACAGAAGGTCCTTTGTGGGCTATTAAGAAGGGCAGCTGGAGGACCAGGACAAGGAGGGAATTGGAGATCACAGCGGAGACTCAAGGAGGATGTGAAAGCTGGGTCAAGTATTTAAAGAACTCTCATGGGGAGTTTATTCTTTGTTACCCTAGAGAGTAGGTCTAGGTATGAGTAGTGGGTGTGGGGTGGATTTCAGCTTGATGTAAGCAACCGAGAAGGCAAAGACTGTAGACAAGGGGAACGCTGAGTCTGACATGGAGACAGGCTCTCCACCTGTGGGAGCCAAAGGTATGATAGATGCAAGCAGAATCCACTCACACAGCCCTTTGTCCAAGCACCTCCTAGTAGGCACCCAGTGAATGTTTTCAAATTCATTCATTCATCATTCATTCATTCAGTCAGTCAGTCAGTCAGTCTTAGAATGTTCTGTAGACTTTGAAAGCACTGTCACATTTTGAATGTAATTGAAATAGATCAGTGAATTAGCAAGCACTAATTGAGCGCCCGAGTTCAAATCCAGCCTCAGAATCTTATTAGCTGTGTGACCCTGGGCAAGTCACTTAACCCTGTCTGCCTCAGTTTCCTCATCTGTAAAATGATCGGGAGAAAGAAATGGCGAAGAAAATCCCAAATGGGGTTATGAAAAGTGGAATACAGCTGAAAAACCACTGAGCAACAGCCAAATGATTAGCTATTATCGAGTTCCCCGGCCTTTCTGGGACACAGCTGGTTGTTATCCAAGAATGGCAGGACTGGGGGAGTGGGGATGGACCTTAGAGCCCTCCGGTCCTGCCTGAACAAGCCGTCTCTGACGATGGTTGTCTGGCCCGTACTTGAAGACCTCTCATAACGAGGACTCTTCGCTTCCAGAGGCAGCTCCTCTGGTTTGGAGTCTTTTCGGGAATCTGCCCCTTCAGACCTCGCGCCCTTTGGGTTCTACTCTCTGAGGCTGTGCATAGGACAGCCTTTCAAATACTGAAGACTACAGCCAGCATTGCTATATCCCTCTAAGGTTTGCAAAGCACTGTATATGTGTGACCTCCTTTGATCTCCACAACTACCCTGGGAGGTGGTTGTTGTTATTATCCCCATCTTACAGATGGGGAAACTGAGGCACAAAGAAGGAAGGCTTTATTAAGCACCTACTGTGTGCCAGGCTCTGCGCTAAGCTCTTTATAGTCATCTCATGTAATCCTCACAGGGAGGAAGGTGCTATTTTTATCACCATTTTATAGATGGGGAAGCTGAGGCACGAAGAGGTTCAATAACTTACCCAGGTTCACACAGCTAGCAAGTATCTGAGGCAGATTTGAACTCGGGTCTTCCCCATCCCGAGTCAGTCACTCTCTCCGCTACCCCTCCTCGCAGGCGCCCCCTGAGTCTTCTCTCCTCCGGGATAAGCATCCCCAGTTCCTTCAGGTGTGAGGTGACCCTTCCCCATTCTGGTTTCTCTCCTCTAGATGCTCTCCAGCTTACACTCACTGTCCTTCATCTGTGGTGCCAGAAATGAATGCGATACTCCTGACGGGGGTGGAGGACAGAGGGCTCTCACCTCCTCACCCCTGAGAGCTGCGCCTCTCGATGCAGCCCAAGATCAAAGGGCCTTTTTTGGCTCACCCATCACACTGCTGATTCATACTGACCTTGCAGTCCACCAAAACCCCCAGATCTTTTTCAGGCAAATGGCTTCCCAATCTTGCCTCCCCCATCTCCTGCTTGAGAAGTTGGTTTTCAGAACCCAAGACCCTGAACTTTTCCTTGTCAGAGTTCCTTCTAGTTAGACGCAGAATGAGTCGTTCCTGTTTGGATGTGGCCAATGTGGGATTGGGTTTCTATTTCATGCCCCCCAACATTTCTATACCTCTATTTCTTTCTACCTCAGTGTATGAGAGGAACAAAAAAATGGATGCTTAATCATAAGAAGTACTATGAAAATATTAGCTATTATTATTGTTAACTGTGTGGCCTTGGGTGGGTCCCTTAACTTTTCTGGGCTTCAGTTAAATGAGGCTGTTGGACTAGACCATCTCTAAGCCCCACCTAGATTGCTCACTGCCCCTTCAAGCTCCCAGCCTTACTTCTCACCCTTCACCTCTACTCTGCATTGGCCAGAGGGAGACACATACCAAGGGTCTTCCCTTACCTTCCTGTTCCCTCCCTCCCTGCCCCTGCTCAGGAATTAAGTTTCAGATTCCATTCTCTCAAGCAGGATACAAAGAAGTCTTTGTTCCCCCCACAGGCCTAGTCCTTGGGCACCGGAGTGCTGAAGTCAGTAGCCAGGGAGGGAACCTAGCTGGGTCATTTTCAGGGTCTCACCCAATGGAGCCTCGAAGAAGAGTGAGGAAGAGAACATGATCGGCCTGCTTGAACAAAAGACAAGGAAGCAGGCTCAACGCACAGTATCATAGGTTTTAGTCCAGGGTATCTTAACCTTTATTTGGGTCATGGACCCTTTGGGCCATCTGGTTAAGCCCATGAACCAACCCCCAGGGGTCAATAAAAATACAGAGGATTACAGAGGAAACCATGCCTATTGAAATAATTTCCTTCCTTTCTTTCCTTCCATCTCTGTCTATATCATCTCTCTATATCTTTCTATCTAACTATATCATCTATCTTTCTATGTATGTATGTATGTATGTATCCATCTGTCTGTCTGTATCATCTATCTACCATCTAGATATCTAAATATGTATTTGTCTGCCTACCTGTATCATCTGTCTGTCTTTCTGCTTCTATCATCTATTATCTATGGATCTGTCTCTTTATAGCATCTATCATGTCTGTCTCTCTCTCTCTGCCTGTCCTGCCTCCCTGTATCATCTACCATCTATATATCTGTATGTTCATCTCTGTGTCTATATATAAAATTCAGCGACCCCAGATTAAGAACTCCTGTCTTAGGGTCTTTTCCAGGCCTGATTCTCCTCCAAAATGCTGGCATACAGAAAGACCCTCAGGAGGGGCTCGGTATAAAATCTAGGATTTTCAAACTTTCCTCATTGTTTCTGATCACTCTCACATATATAAACCTTAGACTGTCTCTGAATTATGATGTCATCATAGACTCTCTTACCTTGAATTGGGATTTCCTTCTCCATGGCCAGTGCCAAGAACTGATTTAAATTACCTGTGAGTGAGAAATAAACATCCTGTGTCCTCTCCTTATCTCCCTTCCCAAGACAGTTACCCCCTCACAGACGATGCTCACAGAATGCAATTTCATAAAGATCCACCTAACCAGGTGAGATCAATCTGGAAAGACTGTGAAAGGGTGAGTTTGGGGATTAGTAGAGTCCAGATTTTTTATTTTAAAAGATCAAAGCATGACAGATCTGTGGTCTGATAATAAGATGAAATATGATCAGAATAAATGTAAAGTTCTATATATATGGTCAAAAAAAGCAATTACCTAAGAAGAAACAGTATGAGGGAGATATAGATAGACAACAATTCTTGTAGAAAAGGCCAGAGGGCTGTGGTGGTAGCCTGCTAGCTCTGTGTCAGCCAGTCAGCAAGCATTGATTAAGTGCCCACTGTATGCCAGGCACTATGCTAAGTGCTGGGAATACAAAGAAAGGCAAAATCAGTCTCTGGTCTCTAGGACCTCACAGTCTAATGGGGAAGACAACATGCAAACAACTGTATACAAACAAGATATCGATCGACTAAATGGGAGATGATCAATAGAGGGAAAGCACTGAAATTAAGAGGTTTGGGAAGGGCTTCTCATAGAAGGTGGGATTTTAGCTGAGACCTGAAGGAAGTTAGAGAATCCAGGAGGCAGATGGGGGAGAGCAGTCCAGGCCTGGAAGACAGCCAGAGGAAATGCCCAGAGCCAAGAGATGGAGGCTCTTGTTCATGGGACAGCCAGTAGGCCAAGGTATCATGGAGTATGTAGGGGAGAGGCAGAGGGGTTGTTCTTAGAAGAAGTCCCAAAACTGAAGTAGTTTTAGAAAGAAAGTGATTAGTCGTTAGGTAGAGAGAGAGAGAGCCAGAAAGAAGGGGTGGTCCTGGAAGGTTTACATTATATAGGATTTTGATATAGACATTCACACACAAGTCACACATGAATCCCATTCAAAACACAAACTTGGGTGGACCCAAAACAAGAATGCTTTGGGTGGATTCAGGACCCAGGGGAACCCAAAATTCTTTGTAGCCATCTTCAGCATTCCTAGAGAGTTACTGAGGTCAGGCAACCTTCTGGGTGCAAGTAACCTCTGATCCCATAAACCTGGATTCAAAAATTATTAATAAATGATAAATAACCACAGAGAAGAGGCGAAAGTATAAGAAGACTGGAAATGTTGGGGACAGGTTTAGGACAAACAGAGGATCTCATATTTCATTCTGAAGGCGATAGGGAGACACCGGAGTTCTTTGAGTAGAATGGCAACATGGTCAAGAGCTTCCTTTTAGGAAGATCATTTTGGCAGCTGAGTGAAGATGGACTGGAGTCAATAGAGGGCCATTGCAGCCAAGCAATTAGTCAACAAGAGTTTATTAAGAACCCACATGCCACATGTATAGTCTGTGTCAATTGCTTGCCTTCTCAATGGGGGGGAAGGGAAGGGAGGGAGAAAATTTGAAACTCAAAATATGAAAAAAAATGTTAAAATTGTTTTACGTGTAATTGGGAAAAATAAAATATTAAATTTAAGAAAAGAACCTATGTGCCCGGCATTGTGCTAAGTTCTAGGGATACAAGGAAAGTCAAAAGCAGACCCACCCCTCAAGGAGCTCCCAGCTAACGGGGGAGACTACCTGCAAATATGACTGTTCATAGGAAATCTATATTGAGTAGGTGGGAGCTGATCTCAAAATGAAGGCACTAGCGGTGAGGGGGTGGCTGGGACGTGAGAAGGGCATGTGGAAAGGCCTCTTTGCAGAAGAAATGGACCAGCATAGAGAAAGACCTTGAGAGACCCTGGCACAGGAAGATGTTGAGCCAAAGCAGCCTCAGACAGGACGTGCTAGCTGTTCTCTCTGGCCCCGACATACATACACACACAGTGTGTCCTCACTCAGGGGTGCAGAGGCAGGCCGTACACTGCGTGGAGAAGCTAGCGGGCCTTGTGGAGGAGCGGCATTGCGATGCCCTGACCAGGCCGGATGACAGACAGAAGAACTGTAGCCAGGAGCCCTGCCCAGCCAGGTGATGCCTCCCTACCCCACCCTCCTGCGTCAGCCTTTCTCCTGCCCTCTCCCCGCAGTGCCCATGGTAACTTGTCCTCTCTGTGATGGGGGGTTGGACTTGGTCCCTGCTGTTTCTTCCGACTCTGAATCCTGTGATTCTGAGCCCTGGGAAGGAGTCTTTCCCCTGCCTCTGCCCATTCTATCAGGTCCTGTCTAATGATACCTCCTTAGGTTTCTGTGTGTATCACCCTACCTTTATATAATTTCAGTTCAGTTAAGCATTATACTCTTAATCTGTTCAGGGTACTTGTCTAAGCCCTAGAGGAAGTACGAAGAGATGAAATGGGGGGAAAGATGTGTGTCCAAATAACTGCGATGCAGAAAAAGGGAGATGTGCCCCCAGAAGAGGCACTGGGCAAAGGGTCATGGGAGAGGTCACGTGCAGCTGGGGTGGGGGCATCGAGGAATGCCACATGGAACAGGTGGAGCCCAGAGAAACCCTGAGAAGGGAAAGAGAATTTCATAGATGGAGCTAGAGTGGGTCCATTTCTGGCATGGGGAATGAAATGCAGAAAAGGCGTGTAAATAGGAGAGTCCAGAGACCAGGGACTGAGAGAAGAGCAGTTTAACTGGCACCAAGTACAGGAGGGAAATGTGCTGATTTACCTTCCTACTTAACCTGTACCATTGGTTTACTCTGCTCAGGCGGGAGAAAGAAAGAGAGAGACAGAGACAGAGAGAGAGAGAGAGAGAGAGAGAGAGAGAGAGAGGGAGAGAGAGAGAGAGAGAGAGAGAGAGAGAGAGAGAGAGAGAGAAGATGGGGGAAAGAGAGAATGAGAGAAGAGAAAATGAGAGAGATGGGGAGAAGATGGGGAGGAAGAGAGAGAGAGAGAGAGGGAGAGGAGGGAGAGAGAGAGAGAGAGAGAGAGACAGAGAGAGAGAGACAGAGAGACAGGGAGAAGACTTATGGTGAAGTCCCGGCCCTGCCATTAATCTGCTGCACCATCTTGGGTAAATCACACAATAACACCTGGCCCCAGATTTCCGGGGCGGGGGGGTATTAGGAAGAGTAAGTGAGCACATAGAGAGTGGTGGTGGGAAACACTCCCGAGGGGAGGGGACATCCGTCCGATCTCGGGGTTTTCAGGCTGCTGGTCCCACTTGAGGGCTTGACTCTCCCTTCTCCCTGCCCACCCTGGGCCTCTTCTTGTCTCCAGGTGGTGGTCTGGAGAATGGCAGAGCTGCAGCCGAACATGCGGGCCCGGAGGCCTAGCCCTGAGGACTGTCCTCTGCATCCAGAGCGTCGGGCTAGATGAGCAGAGGGCCCTCCGCCCCGACGACTGCCATCCCTTGCCCAAGCCAGAGATCGCTATGTCCTGTAATGAAGACAACCCCTGCCCATCCTCCTGGGAAATGGGCAACTGGTCAGAGGTGAGTCGGGCATTCTGAAGTCTCAGCCTTCCCCTTCCCAGCATCTCTTGTCAGTCCCTAGCCCCAGCTCCCAAACACCGGACGGGGTCTGCCTAATGGGCTCCCTGAGATCAGGTTCCCATTGGCCTTACTGTGGTTTGGTGTCTTCCCAAGAAAGCCTGGGATACACAGTATTCCCTGCACTGGGATTTTGTAGAGGGGATTCCTGTTCTGATAAGGTTTAGACTTCTCCTCTCTCTCTGAGATCCCATGATTCATCAGCCCCACTTAGAAACCATCTCTTAAGCTAAGCAAGAAAGTTGGGTCAGGAATCCGTGGACCTGGGTTCAAATCCCAGCTCTGGGATTTACTACCTGGGTGACCTCGGGCAAGTCATTTTCCCTTTGTGGGTCTTAGTTTCCTCATCTGCAGAATAGAAGGGGGTGGGGCTGAAAGGCCTCTGGGATCCCTTCCAGCCCTGAGCCTATGAAATCCTTGGCAGAGAAGACATCACTACTGTTGGCCAATCTCATGTGGATTTGTCCTAGCTTCCATTTCAGAAGCTGACCTGTTCTGACCTTGTCCTTGAGCTGGGGGGTGCCTCCTTTTTGGGATGAAAGGGCTTGTGATGCCTCTGGCATTTATTGCATGGTCTTGTTTCAATATTTACTACTCATGAAAACACAGAAGAATATAGGAGAGTGTGTGACCAGGTGCCAGACTAGTTGTAAATGAGTCATTGCCTGAGGGGGTCAGAGAAGGGGCAGATCTGAATGAGAAGACCTAATCAGGGAAGGCTTCTTGGAGGAGAGGGAACTCACAGAATCTTGTGTTGGGGAGTACTTGGTTTGAGCTGCAAAAGCAGATGGAGCTGTAATTAGCTGGGTATGTGGGTGACTAGCATGGAGGCAGCAGAGAAGGTGGTGTGGCCTCTACAGGGCTGTCTTACCCAGCACCACTTCTGAATTCTGTTCTTTCTCCTAGTGTTCTGTGAGCTGTGGGATGGGCACACACAGCAGGCCTGTCTTCTGTACCAATGACACGGGAGCCCCGTGTGATGCCACCCAGAAGCCTATCTCAGAGACAGCCTGTTCCCTGCCGCCATGTCCCTGGATACCCGAGAAGCCCATCCCGGAGTGGTCAGGGAGCGGTTCCTCAAGCAGGGAGCTCTACAACGAGATCGAGTTTATACCCAGCAACCACATTCCTCCCTTCGAGCCGCTGGCACCAGGCGCCCCTGGCCCCCAGGACTCCAATGTCATCACCGAGGATGACTTCTCACCCAGCGACAAGAAAGGCAACATCTTTGTGGATGATTTTTACTATGATTACAACTTTATCAACTTTCACGAGGATCTCTCCAACAACCCCTTTGAGGATCGGGACAAGGCACATGAGGAGATTGGTGGGGGCACTGATGAGGGACCCGAGGGTTGGGGCACATCTGATGAAACACCCCTGGCTGCACCACCCAGCTCGGAGGGTGAGGACCAGGCCGGTCCAGAGAGCCACACGACCCAGCCCATCCCAGCTCAGGAGGAAGTCATGAAGACTGATGGCCAACGGTCTGTGGGCTTCACAACTGAACCTCTCCCATCCACCCCCACCCCCACCTTGATAGCCTTCAGTCCCAGTCAGGGACAGAAAGGCGAGACGGTACTTCCAGAAGATTTCCCAGGCCCACAGCCTAATTCTACAAATAGCTACTCTAATCTCTTCCTAGATAAACCCCCAGAAGGCCCAGGGGATATCTCTAAAGAGGACTCAGCATTCTCGACTTCCTACCCTCTATACCCTTCTTTACCCACCTCAACCTCGATGACAGCTATAGAGAAGGACAGTGAGAAAACCAACATCAGCAAAAGCCAAAGAGAGACCCAGGAAGAAGATACCAACCCTCAGAGGCCTGGGGTTCTTGGTGGCAAGGATACCAGTGACATATACGTCCCCACCAAGGCCTCTGAGAGAGACCCTGACAGGTTGCTCTGGGAAGGATTGGATGTGGCATCTGATCATGACAGCAAGTTCCCTGGGCAGATAGCAGCCACTGGGGATAGTAGAACTACCCCTGTGTCCCCTCACTTTCCCCATGAGCTGAATCTGGGTCTCCCATCTCCCCAGACTACTAGCCTGGACCCATTCCTTTCTACTGTTCCCTCAAGGGCTCCAAGGACAGAAGTCATCATCATTTCCAAAGACACTGATCCTATTGAAAGGTCACAGAACTCAAGTGACCACAGACTGAGAGACAATGAGCTCCTCCCCACTGAGGGGACCTGGAGGGCTACCTCTTCTCCCATCCCTTCTGAGACTAAGCCAGTCAGATTCTTTCCATTAGACACCTCTTTATCCCCTCCCGCCGTGTCTAGCGCCCCAGAGCCAAGGAGTATGGACCTCCCAGCCCAAGATTTGACCCAGGGGGATTTCCAGACCCCAGTTATGCCAGTGACCTCTGATCCCAATGACCTGGCTGGTCCAGTAGTCATACCTTGGGATGACCCTTCACTCTCCTCTGCACTGACCCCCAGCCTGGATTTAGACAATTTGTCTAATGAAATCAGGGTCTCCCACTACCCAGGCTTCTCATCTCCCCCCAGCCACCCCTGGGCAAACAAGTGGCTGGGAAGTCCAGATGGGGAAACATCACCTAGGAACGTTGTTCATGATGGTGGAGACCTCAAGAATAAATTCCAGATCCTGACCGAGATGGAGCCAGTTGCTACCGAGGAGCCTGCCCAGGGAACATTAGCTACCACTAAAGTCCCTGGGGGAGCCAGCTGGGAAGTCGGACACTGGAGTGAGGTGAGCACTGGCTAGAACTTCTCCTCTGAGGCCCTGGACTCTCCTCTGTCCTTCCAGGCACCAGAGGAGAAAAGGCTGATTTTATTCCATGTGGTATTTAACTTGGCAGCATGGTCTGGTGGTTAGATAACTAGTCATGACATCAGAACAACTTGGGTTTGAATCCTGCCTCTGATACTTACTAGCTGTGTGACCCTGAGCAAACCTTTTAACGTCTCTGGGCATCCATTTTCTTATCTGTAGAATGGGTGCAGTTGATGTAGCTGCCTCCCATGGTGGTTGTGAAAATCAAACGAGATAATATGTGTAAAGCTATAATTAGCATCATCATCATTTTTACTATTATTATTGTAACGGTAACAAACATTTTAAAAAAGCATAAAAGTGTATATGCCAGATGGGTTCATGGTGTTATAACTACTAGGAATCATATTTGACTGGCTAATTCATTTTCTTTAAAAAAAAATCCTCCTACTGATTATCTGTTTGTGAATTTGAGTGATCGCAGTTCCGAGGTCACTGTTTGTCACAGGGGCTCTGGTAGAAATGACAAGGCCCATGTTCCCAGCATCACAGCAGTCTCAGTTTTCTTGAAATGAGATTTTGGTGAGACGCTCCAGGCAGAGCCAGGAGAGAGAGAAGCTAGACCAAATTCCAGGCCATCTCAAAGATTAGGAAGATGAAAGATGCCAATCCAGAGGGGTTGATGAAAGGCCCCACCTCCCTGCTCTCAGCTCCCCTGCTTCTCTGTGGCATATCCCTTCAGTGAAGCAGTGGCTTAGGTAAATGCCATGCGGGCATGTCAGAACCTGGGAACCCACCATAAAGGGCTCCTCTTAGAGGCCAGAGAAGCAAAATTGGGTTGTGATCCCCAAAAGGAAGAGAATTACATGTCTTAAGCTCCTCTCATCTAATCTCCCATGATAGAATAAATCCCCTCTGTGCAAGCTCCTACAAGATGCCCCATCTCTTCCTAGCACAGAGTTTACAGCTTGCCAACACAACCCACTTCATTTCTGCTCTAGTCGAATTGTCTGGAATATTTTTTGTATCAGGCCTCCCTGTAATCCCTTTCCCATTTCCTCCGTCATTCCTAGTTCTGCTAGCTGAGGCCAAGAAGTCTTGCATGTAATAGCCCTTCTAATCCTTGAGAACCGCTCTCCTCTTTTCCTGAGTCTTTTCTGCTTCAAGTCAATATTCCTGATTCTCCTAAGGCATGATTTCCCACCCCTCACCATTCTGGCTGAGCTTCTCTGGGCATGCTCTAACTTGTCAATGTCCTTCCTAAAATATGGTGCCCAGGATGGGACCCTCCAAATGGGATCTGATTGGGACAGAGTATTAGGGGTGAGGAGGAAGGACGAAGGGGGTGGCCTCCCTTGTTCTGGACTGTGCACATCTGGCAATTCAGTCCAACATCACCTAATCAAGCAACTGGTGATTCCATGCAAAGAAGACAGAGCAGACAGTTCTCTGACCTTCAGCTTCCAGGCTCTGCACCCAGCTGAAAGTATAGATAATTTGGATTTGAGAAAGGACTCAATGTTGTATGGTGCCATCATGGTTGTGACAAACCCGTCCTGTAGTCTTCTCCCCTTCCTCCCTTTCCCCTTTCCCCTCCCCCTCCCCACACCCAAGGCTAAAGAAGCTGGGGCCTGAGGGTCTCCATCAAATACTGACATTAGAAGGCCCATTTTTAAGATAGAAAGGTTCAAGCTTACAGAGGGAGATAGTTGACTGGCAACCCCAAGGCTGGTTCTAGAGCTGGAATTTGAACATGAATCTTCTAATCTCCATACTCTTCCCAAGGTGAGATGATAATTGAATGGTTCTGCATTTGTTCCTCTGGCCCTGGACTGGGGGTCAGTGCAGAGGAGAAAGACAATGGTCATCTCAAGGCATGACCACCAGATCTTATCTTGTCCACCTGAGATACTTTCCTTCCTACCTTGCCCATCACCCATTCATTCTACAAGTACTCATCATAGTTGTTTATGTGCACAGCTGATCCTCTCTGCCAGTAAGAAAAAAAAATGTGTTAAGCTTATACATATAATCCCTGCCCTCTAAGAACTTACAGCCTAATAATAGATAGGTCAAGAGTGATGTAAGGGAGCAAGGGATAGAGGCAAGGGTCCAGAGCATTCACAGAAGAAGAATGGTTATTATTGGGCATTCTGGGTCTCAATCCCCTAGGTCCTTATGGCCCTCACTAGCCATGTACAGGAGCTAACTCTCTCAGGCCTGAGGATGTTGACCCATGTATCAGTGGGTTCTGCTGGGGAGCAGATGGGTACCAACCTCATTCTCTCCCCTCCCACAGTGTTCCACCACCTGTGGCCTGGGAGCCATCTGGAGGTCCGTGCGCTGCAGCACGGGCCGGGAGGAAGATTGTATCCCCACCAGCAAGCCAGTACCTGCCCGTCGCTGCTACCTGAGGCCCTGCTCAACATGGCGTGTGGGGAACTGGAGCAAGGTAAGGAGTCTTTCACTTTCCTTCACCTCCCCTGTACAACCACAGACCTGCAGGGAAACCAAGCCTTTGACTCAACCCTGGTCTCTGAAGAAGAACTATTCCCTATTGGGGAAACTGAATTGCCCTGGAGTTAGAGCAGAGGGCACTTACTAGCCAACTGCTCATAGTTATTTCCATGGGTCTCTGGGGCTATTGGAGGAGGGGAGGGCTGGGCAAAGGAAGCAGAGATCATCTGAGGGGCCAAATCCTCAGCTTGGTGTGAGAGGGCCTATCCACATCCTCCCCACCATGGAGGCAGTCCACGGAAGCTATGGAGGGCACACTGCATTTGGTTGGGCTGCGACCCAACTGCCATCCCCTCCTGCTGTCAATGATGTGTCTCCCCTTACCCCACCCCAGTGCTCCCGGAATTGTGGGGGTGGCTTCAGGTTTCGGGATGTGCACTGCATAGATACCCGGGACCGCCGGCTCCTCCGCCCATTCCACTGCCAGCCCGGACTTTTCAAGCCCCTGGGCCAGCTCTCTTGCCATGTGGACCCCTGCCTCGACTGGTACACGTCGTCCTGGAGAGAGGTAAGGGTGTGGTGAAAAAGCTCCCCAGGCTCCCAGGCACCTTCCCTGTCCCTCAGACACCTGCACAGCAGACCCAGCCTCCAGCAGTCTCAGTACTTCTCATCTTCCCCCTAAGCACCCTTTTCCCTGTGTTTGGAAGCTCCTACTGGCCTATCCACCCAACTTGGGGCTCAGAACCCTCAGGACATTCTGGGCCCTTCCTTTGAAGAGCAAAACTCCTCTCCCCAATTCATTTACCCTAAGGCAGAAGAGAGTAAATGTAATCCCTGGAAAAATGGTGGGCCCTTGGACAATAACCTAAAAAGGGCATGTGGAACCAAAGAAATGACTTTCAAATGGTGGAATTCAAGGCCCTTTGCCTGGTATCTGAGGAAAAAAATCTATCTAGAGATAGGAATATCCTCCTGATGCCTCTCTACTCACCTCCATGAGGCTAATGCCTCCTTCACTTTTGCTTAAAGCCAGCCTTGATCCCAGAATTTCTCTCCCTCAAACCAAGAGAACCCCCTGACCCCACCTGGGGCACCCCCTCCCCTGCCAGCTTTCCTCACTTAGAGTATCTGGTCCACTGGCAAGGAGTAAGATAGATTCCAGGCTCGGGTGTCTTGTGTGAGGGGATGGATACAGGATCTGTCAAAGCCCTTCTCCAAGAGGAGACCTCAGGCCACTGACGGGCTCCTCCAGCCTTTCCACAGAGAGCCAGACCATCAGTCAGCAGTCCCTGTGGCCAGCCCCTTCTGCCCTCCCCAGGCTTTCAGTGCCCCTGAGTCCTAACAGGGGGAATGGGGGGCGGGGTTTCTGTTTCCCCTCAGTGCTCTGAGGCCTGTGGAGGAGGAGAGCAAGAGCGTTTGGTGACCTGCCCGGAGTTTGGGCGCTGTGAGGAGACCATGCGGCCCAACACCACCAGACCCTGCAACACTCACCCATGTACTAAGTGGGTGGTGGGGCCCTGGGGACAGGTGAGCTGGAGCGGGGCTGGAGATGGCCAAGAGGGAACCCCTGGGCCTTTTAAAATGAGCCCCAAATAATACAATGAGTGTAGAGGGGTGGGCTTAGAATCAGCCGTGCTGGGGTCATATCCTAACTGGCACTTACTGGCAGATGTGCGACCTCGGGCAAATCAATGAACATCTGTAAAATGAAAGCATCGGGCTAGGGAATGTCTAAGATCTCCTCCATCTCTAACTTCTATAATCCTTTGGCACAAAGATGCAACACCCTCAGCTCTGGCATTGCCAGTCACACGGTACAAAGACTAGAAGTATCCTCAAGAGGTCAGTAGGACCCATGGTCACAGGTGCCCATCCAACAGTGTGGCCTATTGGCGAGAGCATTGGGCGCGGCATTGGCAGAGATCTGGGTTTGAATGCCCATGATTGTCGTAAGGATCCAATGACATAACATGTGTAAAGCTACTATCATGATTAAACACCTCTGGTATGTCCAAGGCTTTACACCGTGGCCAAATCACTTGTCTCCTTTGGATCTCAGTCCCCCCCATCTCTAAAATGGAGATAATACCACCCATAAGACTTTGAGACCCTTTGTGGAGAGTGCTTCATAAACCTTCAATGGCTATATAATTGGCGGTCATGGTGATGCTGTGGCCGTTTGGAAAGGAGGCAAGAAACCAGACTCTCTGGGCCTTTTCTGAGGTGCCCTCGAGGAGCAGATAGAGACAGAATCTCTGAGCCCTGCGCCCTAGAGCAGGAAGAGCCTCCATGTACCCAAACCCCACCCGTTCCAAGGCTTCAGCAGCTCTCACAGAAAACAATCATAGACGGAAAGCGGGATGGCTCCCAACAGGCCATCTGCTCCCACTCCCCTCATTTTATAGGACAGGAAACTGGGACTTAATCAATGTAGCGAGTGGATGGGGCCGTATTTGAACTCATGACCCCGACTCCTAATACCATTGTCCTTTCCAATGGACCACATGCCAAAAGAGTTCTCATCCATTCTCTCCTCCTCCCTACCTGTGTACCACATTAGCATGGGCCCTGGCTCTGACCCACCAGGCCAATTACAGCATCCCTCTCCTTGAACGCACCATGCCAAGACCTTCTCCTTCGGGAAGCCTTCCCTGATCACTCCCATTGTTAATGGGCCTCCCTCATCACTTCGTTTTATACCCCTCTCATGCGTTATGTAATAAGTGTGTATTCAGTTCTAAGTATTTTTGTCTTTTCACACTACTGGACCATGGGCTCTCTGAAGGACTATGTCTTGTCTTGCCGCACACTCCCCAGGGCCCAGATCAATATGCAGCACACAGTAACCTTTCAATGCTTGTTGAATGAATAAATGAATCCTCCTTCCAATGGCCTTTTTTCTCCAGTGCTCAGCCACATGTGGTGGGGGGATCCAGCGGCGACTGGTCAAGTGTGTCAACACCAAGACCGGCCAGCCAGAAGAGGACAACAGTCTTTGTGACCATGAAGCATGGCCTGAAAAATCCCAGAGGTGCAGCCCCCAGGACTGCCCAGGCCAATGAGTCAGGTAAGCGGCTCTCCCCTGCCCTGCCTCCCTGGGCTCAGCAGGCCACTGGGGGACATTGGATTCTCTCTCTGGTGGAGTGAAAAGAAGACAGCATGGAAAAAGAACCTGGGAATTGGGACCTGGAAACCCGAGTTCAAATCCTGGGCCACCTCCTGCTGCCAGTGGGCAGCCTTTCTATGGCTCAGTTTCATACTCTGAGAGAGAGTTGGGCTATGTGATCTCTAAGATTCCTTCTAAATCCGACGGTCTATATTCTACAGTCTCTCCCAGTGGTGGCCTTCTGTGTTTTGTTGATTTGTTTTTAATGTTCTCAAGGCCCTTTCCAGCTCTGAGAGTCTGTTTTAAGGACCCTCCCGACTCTGACATTGTAGGTTCTGAGGTCCCCCCTTGCTCTGATATTCTAGGTTCTAAGGTTCCTCCCAATTCTGACAGTCTATGTTCTAAGGCCCTGACATTCTAGGTTCTAAGGTTGCTTCTTGCTCTGACATTCTCTAAGAGCCCTCCCAGCTCTGGTAGCCTGTGTTCTAAAGTCCTCTCCTACTTGGATATTCCATCTTTCTTTGTGATCATCTGTCAAATTTATGAATTATCTAGTTCATTTGCAACTGATCGTTTTCATAATCCTCACTTGATTATGAGTTGTTGGTATTTCATCACACCCCAAAAAGTTGCCTTGATCTTGGGCTGCCCTAAGCAAGGCAGTGTCTCTAGAATGAGGAAGGTGACGGTCTCCCTAGAGGCAGGGGTTCTTAACCTTTCCTGTATCCTTCACCCACCCCTCATTCTTGGCTATCTGATGAAACCTGTGGTCCCCTCTTCAGAATATGGTTTATTACTTCCATTCATAATGGAAAGAAATGCTTAATTTCACTGAGAGTTTAGTGAAAATAAAGATCTGTTTTTTTCCCCATCCAAGTTCATGCACATCCTGAAATCATCTGTGGAGACAGCTGTATAGAGCTCTAGACTTAGAGTCAAGAAGACCTAAGTTTAAATCTTTTCTCAGATAGGTATAATAGATAGATATGATAGATGGATAGAAAAGATAGAAGGATGGATGGATGGATGGATGGATGGATGGATGGATGGATAGAAATATGATAGACAGATGGATATATAGGCAGATGAATAGAAATATGATAGATGGGTAGATGGATGGATAGATATGATAGACTGATAGATAGACTGACAGATAGATAGATAGATGGATAGATAGATAGATAGATGCATGCATAGGTTGATGGAGAGAAAAGAAGCACTATTGAAAGCACTGGGAATACAAAAACAATCAAGACAGTTCCTACTGTCAAGGAGCTTCCATTCTAAGGGCAGAAGATAACACTTAAAGAGGAGGTGAAAAGTGGGGGTGGCAGTGGAGGAAGCAGGGAAGCTATAGAAGTGGGCCAGGAGCTGAGTTGAGTTGGAAGGCTAGACAGCTTGAAGAAGCCACCCATCAAAGGAGGATGCCATAGGGCTGGGGCATTGCCCATAGGAGAAGGTCACTGGACCGAGATGGAAAGTGGTCAGGAGTCATGGGCTGAGGCAAGTTTGAATGTTTATAAATCCAGTCCATTGATGTTCTCCTCTAGTAATTTATAAACATTAAAATTCTATTACAGAAGTGCATGATTTCATAATGGCAAAGGCTTCTGGCATAACGGATGCAATGCCAGACAGAGTCATGAAGACCAGGGTTCAGCCCAGCTTCTGACAGTTTATTGCTGTGTGGCCCAGAGCAAATCAGGGTCAGTCTCTATGATCCATGGGTGAGTCTCCCCTCATCTACAGAATGAAGGGACTGGACTAAGCTATCTCTTAGGCCTGTCCCTTCTGGCTCTGGACTGGCTGCTGTCTGCTCCATGGAGGGAATTCTCATCCTGGGAGTTTCTCTCACAGTGATGTTACAGGGTCTTCCCATGGCGTGGAAAGGCAGTGTAGAGCAATGGTGAGAACACAGGTATAGCATCCATGGCCCTGGCACTAATGCTTATTCCGTGACTCTTCACAAATTCCTTTGCCTCCATGATTAAGCCTCAGCTTTCCTCTGGGGTGGTTGTGAGGAAGCGACTCTTTTTAAACCTTAATGTCCTGTAGAAATGGGGCGTCATTCCTGTTAGCTGTAGGTTTTTTAAGTGTCTCGCCACGGACACTGGAGTGCGGCCTGAGTCATCAGCATGCTTGTATTCTGTGGGAGGAACAACACACATATATGCTTATGCTTGCATGCACACTCACACATGCGTATACATGTGTGTACATACACGTATGCATATACACACGTATGTATATGTGCACATGTATAAAAGCAATTCAGAACATGGGAGGATGATCTAGGAAGCCCCTTCACTCCAAGTTGAAACTCCCTCTACCAACACAGACCAGCCCCTTCTCCAGGACTTCTAGGCTTGATTACCTAGAGCATGGAGACGTTGTGATTTACCCAGGGCCATACAGCCACAGTATGTCAGTGGTGGCACTTGAACCCAGGACCACCTGACTCTAAGGCTGACTCTCTATCCACTAAGTTACCCTGCCTCTACAAAGACAACATAAAGCCAAGTTAATTTTCTCTTGGGGAAGGGGTAGCAACTGGGAGAATTCAGAAAGACCTCAGGTCAGAGGTGCCGTTTAAGCTGGGCTTGGAAGGAAATCAAGGATGCGGAGAGGCAGAGCAGGGAGATCATCATGGCAGGCCTGGAGAATGGCCTGTGTGCTGTGGGGATGCTCTGTGGGTATATTGAGAACAGCGGCTGGGCTCAGTTTCCCTCCTTGATGGTGAAGAAGGCTGGTCTGGAGGATCCCCACGACCCCTCTGAGCTCTGCCATCTGGGACTCTGTGAAGATCCCCAGTCTAGACAGACTCCCGCAATCCCACAGCTAGGGATGACTAAGCTTCTTCCACAGGCTCCTGACAAGTCTTAGCTAATTAGAAGGGAGTCAAAAAGCCAGGCAGGCCCTGTGGCAGCCCTGCCACAGGCGTTACCACAGCTGCACTAAGGATGGCGTGGGATGGGGATGGACCACCACGGATTCTCTACCCCAGCCTCAGAGCTGGGGACATGTTAGCCAATTAGCTACAGTCCTAATAGCCTTCATGTGGCCCCTTAGATTGTGAGCTCCTTGAAGGCAGAGTCTGTCCTTTTGTGTTTTTATATCCCCAGAACTTAGCAGAGTGTCTGGCACATAGCAGGCACTTAATAAATGTTTATTGACTGACTGACTGATCTGTTGAGGCCCGTGCTCTGGAGAACAGCCCAAAGGGGACATTGGTTTGGTTTTGGGTCTTGGTAGCTACTCAAAGTCTTGTTTCTGTGTGAGGGCATGAAGGAGCAGGGGTGGATTTAGGAAGGGTTACATGAAAGTAACCGTCCAGGGCATGGACATTGATAGGATCCTTCATAGCTGGGGACCGTTTGTACCTCACTCATGAAAACTTAGCATTTGCCCTGGAATGAACAGCAGTGTGGCAGAAAGATTGCTGGCCCAGAAACAAAAAACCTGGTTCAAATTCCAGCTCCATCCTTTTATGGCAAAGGATGACTTTATATCTCTGGGCCTCAGTTTCCTCATCTCTGCAATAGCCTAAATACCCTCTAAAGCCTCAGAGTGTCTCAGAGCTCAGGCTCTCTGGTCTGAATGTGGCGTTTGGCTCTTACTAGCAGTGTGACTGGGTGAGCAATCACTAAACTTCTTTAGGTCTCAACTTCCTCATCTGTAAGATGGGGGCATTTAACCCGAAGCCCTTTGGAGCTGCATATCCCAGAGCCTACGAAGGAGTGATTACCAGGGAACCTTCTTCTCTCTGGCTGATGCCAAGCTTGGAGTCTCTTTCTCCCCAGGACACTTGCCCCTAGGCCATGTGGGGCCCTTTCCTTTTGGGAGGGCAAGAAGGCTGCCCTTTGTGACTCAATGTCCCCTGCTTGCTTTAGAGAAGTGTTTTGGGTGAGTTTTTGCTAGAATTCCTCCTCTATCCCCCACCCCCCACTACGTGCATACGCGCATGCACGCGCGCGCACACACGCACACACACACACACACACACACACACACACCCCTTCCTTCCAGTCATCCTGGATTATTCACTGATTCCTGACTTTATTTTGTTCCTTTCTGATTCCATGCATTTGCTTGTGCTGTGCTTCCTTCCTGATATGCCCTCTCCTCTCCTCTCCTATTCATACCCTTGACACCTACTTAGCGACCATCTCCTCTGTGAAGCTTATCCAGTTTAATTTGACAAGCATTTATTAAGTGACTACTGTGTTTTTCTAGGCCATGTGCTGTAGATAGTAAGGCTACAGAAAGGAAGAATGACCTGGCCCCTAGATCTCAGTAGAGGGAAATGGGATAGCAGTGAGTCATAAAGCATTTATTAAACACTTGCTGTGTGTAAGGCACTGTGCGAGAGTCTAGAGATACAAAAACAGAAACACTTCCTGCCCTTAATGTGCTTACAATCTACTGAGGGGGATGTAACCACATCTACAAGGCAGATACAAGACAATCTGGGGGAAGGCTCTCATGAGATGACAGCCATGCAGTGCTTTGTAAGCGCTAAGACATTCTAGGAGTCAGTTATTGTTATCTGCAGAAATGGCCCGTTGGAAGGGGTAGGGGTCTCAGAGTCAGGGCGCTGGGACCATTGACGTCCTGATCCTCCCGGGCGGATGATTCCTGCCCTATTTCACGGAGGTTCTGCCAGGAGGCTGGAGTGAGGTACGAACGGTCCCCAGCTATGAAGGATCCTATGCCCGGACGGTTACTTTCATGTAAGTTTCATGACTCAGGACCAGGTGGAGTCTTGTTTCTTCCTGGCCCTCCCTGTATGTTGCCTCCCTCCATCCCCAAAATCCTCCGGAAAGGGCCCTTCCTGGTTAGGAACAGTCTGAGCATCAGCTGCCCTGAGGACAGCAAGGAGCAGCGATGGAAATGGCCGCATTTCCTGACTAGCTGGGAATCGTCCCAAGGCTTTCCGATGGCAGGAAGCCAGGAGCTTAGACACACCAGCTCAGTACATGCACATGTAACAGACACATGCAGACACCCCCCATGCATATGCACACACAACACAACAGACACGTGTAGTCAAAGGGGTGGGTACACATGTGCTCACGCAATAGATGCTTGAATGCTCTCCAATGCCATAAACACGTGCATGTATGTGTACACAGTATAGTCAAATGTATGGATATACACAGGCATATGGAACAAATACATGCTACATGTTAGCTCCTCCAGGGAAGTGGCTCTTCCATTCTTGTCTTTATTTTTCGGGTCTAAAATACTTGCTATTCGATCGGTTGAATACATGGATGAATAGTCACCAGACATGCATGCACACAGAATATGACTTATTTCATGGAGGTGGGGGGGATAAGCATCTATTAAAGTCCTGCTGCATATCAAGCTCTGAGCTAAGTGCTTTGCCAACATTGTCTCACTTCACATACATGTATCAAAAAACTAGCTTCCTACCACAATCCCATCTTCTCCAGGAAGCCTCTCCCAGCCCCTCTTAATTCTGGTGCCTTCTTCACTCTGAATTCTTTCCTGTTTATCCTGTGCATGTACCGGTGCTGTTTGCTTATTGGCTCCTCCATTAGATCCTAAACTCCTTGAGGGCAGCGACTGTGCTTGGCACAGTGCCTGGCACATAGCAAGCACTTGCTGTATGTTGATCGACTGACGTATACACACAAGTACATACGTACATACTTTTCTGTTTCTATAGCTGCCTGACTAGACAGCGGCCAGGACTAAGGAAGGCTTAAACATCAGTAAGGTAGTCAGTTAGCCAGCTCCCCAGTGGGGTCCCCCAGTTATGGAAGACTAAGACTCACGGAGGAGCTTACCTTTCTCCTAACTTTGTCTATCCTCCCAGCCCCCACCACAGCCCTGCCACCTGCATCTGTTCCCTGGCCTCCTCCTCCTCCATTCCCACAAGGTTGCCACCGGGTATAATGGCTTTAACTTCTGCAGCATGAGATAGATCCCTAATCCCTGCTCTGGGCCAACTAGAACGTGAGAGCTAGGAGGGGCCATGGAAGATCATCAGGAGTCCTGGATTTGAATTCTGCCTCATAAACAGACTGTAGTAATCTCATAGTCTTTCTGGGCTTTAGTTTCCATAGCTTTGAAAAACGGCACTTGTGGCTGTGTGAACTGGGACAAATCATGTCCGTAGCCTAGACCTCAGTTTCCTCATCTGTAATATGAGTAATAAATGGTATTTATTAGGGCATCCCAAAAGTTTTCATGCAGTTTTAACTTTTCATGCCTTAAATAGCTTAACTCAAACTGCACGAAGACTTTTGTGACACCCTGTATCGTGCTTTATAATTTATGAAGAGTTCTTCCAATAGTAACCTTGTGAAGTACAATTCTCCCCATTTTACAGATTGTAGGATTCTAAGAAAATGAGCCGGTAGCAACCATAGGGATTACCTAATCCAACCCCCTCATTCTACAAAAGAAGAAATCAAGGTCACCCAGGGACTCAAGTTTCAGAGCCAGGCTTTGGAAAGAGGCCTCTGATTGCCATTCCTGGGCTCCTTCTGCTGTCCCATGCATGGTGTCTGAGGTTCATCTCCGCTGCAACATTCCAGGATTCTCGCTGCTTGGGCGGGCTCCCTGGAGGAGGTTTGCTGGGAGGATGTGGCTGGATCTCGAAGCATGGTTGAGTTTATCCAGAAAGACAGAGAGGAGCAGAGAGGGAGCAGAGGCCCACCGAGCCCCCTCCCAGGTCCTAGGACACTTCAGCCATGGTCTAGACGCCATGATCTGGCCACTTTGGGAAAAAAGCATCTGAGCCTGGTGGCTCCTCAGATGTGGTGGAATTTCTCGGTGGGAAACTCCATTTCCATTGTTTTTCCTGTTCTGAGGCAGATCAAGACCCTTTGACAGACACTGGGTGAATCCACTGTATACCCTACAAGGCGGAGCATTGGGTCCTAAGTCTTTTAGGGCCCCAGATCCCCGCAGGTTAAGGACTGGAGTGAGGGAAAGCCCAGAAAACCAGAGGAAAACACTGTCCATGCCCTGATGCTCTGGGGCACATGCTGTGTTCCCCCCTCCACCTGGTGGCAGGGGAGCACCAGCCAAGCCCACGCCAGCTGTTGCCTGCCAGGACAAACAATGGAGCAAACATCTGGCAGCCAGAGAGTGGATGAGAGTGACCTTCCCCAGTCCATGGGCTGCGGGCTGTTCCTGAGCCCCAGGCCAGTCCTGGCTCTGCCACCCAGGCTCTCAGGCCCTTGGGGTTCAGAGGAACCTTTGTCTCAGCAAGGTGGCGCTTCACCTACGCTTCCGGGGATCCACAAGGTCTGAGAGCTGCAAGGACCCCAGAGATCAGGGCATGGAGTCCTGATGAGACATGCAGGCAGAGGGTCTGGGGCCAACTCTCAGCTTGGCTTCTTACTGCCACTAAGTCACTTCACCAGGCCACAGTTTCCTGTGCTGTGAAACGAGGAGGTTGGGCTATTCAAAGAAGCAGATCATAGATTTAGAGCCAAAAGGAAAATTAAAGGCCACTTGGTCCAAGCCATCCATTTTACAGATGAGGAAACTGAGGCCCAGAGAAGGTGCAAGACAACTCAAATCCCTCTTTTTGTGAGAAGCCTCTCCCAGCTCCCCAACACTGATAGTGCCTTCCCAATGGGATTTATTCCCATACCTGAGTTATGCAGCCGGGAGTCAGAATGTGAACACAGGTCCTCTGACTCAAAATCCTGCACTCTTCAAGGTGGGAGACACTTCAGGTGTCACCTCGTCCAACTCCATTGCCAAGATCTCTCTACCCCTACCCCATCATCCCTGACAGGTAGTCATCCATCTTCTGCTTAAATACTTCCAGGGATGGTGAACTCACCACCTCATTGGGTAGTCTGTTCCGTTGCTGGACATTTCTCATTTGTTTGTTATTCTGATAATGAGATCTACTTTTCCCTATAACTTCCACTCTTTGGTCCAAGGGCTACCTGGCGGAACTATAGAAAATGAGTTTAATCTCTTGTCACTATAACCAGTGTTTGGATGTTTGAAAAAATTCTCTAAAATTCAATTCAACACATAAGCACCTACTCTGTGCTAGCCGTGTAGTGGGCAAATAGTAGCCACCTATACAGGCAAAAGAAAACAGCCACAGCCTTCAAAGGACATTCCTTCAATTGCTCCGGTCTGGTAGGGTTTCCAAACCTAACCTAACCTTCCTGGATGTCCTACCCAGGATACTCTCCAGCTTGACAGTGGCTAGCACATAGTAGGTGCTCAAGAAATACATGTTAAATTGAATTTTAGTGAATTTTTCAAACATCCCAAAGATGTACCTGGAGCTTATCACAAGCATCCGCTTGGGGCCGACCTCCGGAGTTCTGGACGCCGTGCTTGTTTTAGAATGGCCCACTCTGCCCCTGACCTTGTTCCATTAGGTCTAGTCTAGAGCTGAGGCCATCTAGACCAAACTTCTCATTTTACAGATGAGGAAACTGAGGCCAGCAAAGAGGAAGGGGCTTGGGATCAAAGATCTAGACCTTGGAGACCCTCGAATCGGCTCCTCTCGTTTTATAGCCTAGGCCCACGTGACTTGGCCAGGGTCATCTAGGCAGTAAGTATCATAGGCAGGCTCTGACCCAAAGTCACAGTGACTACGAATGAAATAGCAGACCACACTGCTGGCTTATGTTCCATCCACGGTCCACCAAAACTCCCAGGCCAGAGCAGACCTTTTGAACCTGAGACTGGCCAAGCCCAGTTTCTCCCATAATTGACTTTCTGAAGCCCAGGGCTGTTCCTGGGAACCCAGGATGAGGGCCAGAGGTCACGAACTTAATCCTCTCCTCTTCCTCCCTCGCAGCCAAGTAAAGAGCACTTGTATGTATAAGGCCTGTGCCGGGAAGTTTATTTTTCTCAGCTCCGCCGTGACCCACCGGCTTTCTAATAATAATGATGATGATGGTAACTGACATGTATGTAGCATTTTAAGGTTTTCCAAGCACTTTATAAGCGTCTCATTTGATTCTTACAACAATCCTGTAGCAATAGCAACCAGAACAATAATCCTTTTATTCAGGCACAAAAAGCAGTTGTTTAATCCGATAGTCCACAGAACATTAAATATAAAAGAATTGTAGCAAGATAATAACTTGTTCAAGACCATTTCTACCTGAACTCCATCAAGAACAGTTAGAAGAAGGAAGCAGCGATGATAGCGGTACTAACGGCTTGACATTCCCATGGGGGCATTTTATGTCCACGTTCTCATTGAACATATCCCCTTTTGGATGCTGAGGAGAAGTTGGCTAACTTTGCTGGGCCTCAGTTTCACCAGCTGTGAAATGAGAGGATTGGACCAGATGGCCTCAGAGATTTCTTCTCATTATAGATGTATGACTCTCATGACCCCAGCCCTGTGATCTAGGGAGCTCATGAATGTCCCCATTTTATAGAAACTGAGCAAGATGAGATAGAGAGGTGGTGTGTTAGAACACTCACTGGATTGGGGATCAGAAGATTTGGGTTTGAGTCTCAAGTCTGCTTCTTACTCATTGCATGACCTTGGATAAGTCACTTAACCTCAGTCTCTTTCCCTATTAGAAAAATCAGTATTTCTAAGGTACCGTCCATCTCTAATACCTAGATAACCCTGTGGATAGAGTATTAGACCTAGAGCCAAGAAGACCTGAGTTCAGATTTGGCCTCAGATAATAGCTGTGTGAGTCTAGACAAGTCATTTAACCTCAGTTTGCTCCACTTCCCTCATCTGTAAAAACGAGGATAATGATACCCCCCACTCAGGAGGTAGTGTTTGTAAAGTGCTCTATAAATGTTAGCTCTTACTACATTTCTTCTGGGTCATACAGAGAGCAAATGGAACAACTGGGAAGGGTCAGATTATTGACATTCTCCTCTGTGGGAAACCTAGGGAGGAAGAAAGAGAGAATAAGAAGTCACTGGAGTGGGGTGGTGGGGGAGAGGGGGTGTGGAGGCAGCCCAGTGTTGTTCTCCAAACACATTGGACAGGCCGGGGAAGTCAATTATTTCTCTAGATTAACCCCCTGGGCTAAACGGGGTCACTTGTAGGAAAAGGGAGTGAAGGGAAGGGTGGAAATGTCAAGCAAAGAATGCATTGTATTAGGGAGACTGGATGGGGCTGAGCTCCACAGAAAGGAGAGCTGGGAAAGTCACCTCTGACTAAGATGGGTTACAGCTGGAAGAGGTAAAATATAGAGCACCAGGACTGGAGGAGTCCTCAGAATGTAGAGCCTTAGAGAGCTGGTTGAAGCCTTAGAACATAGAACTGGGAGGGGTCCTCAGAGCATGGAACCTTAGCGGGGAGGCCCTTAGAGAGCTGGATAGAGCCCTAGAACATAGAACTGGGAGGGGTCCTCAGAGCATGGAACCTTAGCGGGGAGGCCCTTAGAGAGCTGGATAGAGCCTTAGAACATAGAACTGGGAGGGTCCTCGGAACATGGAACCTTAGCGGGGAGGCCCTTAGAGAGCCGGATGGAGACTTAGAACATAGAACTGGGAGGGGTCCTCAGAGCATGGAACCTTAGCGGGGAGGCCCTTAGAGAACCGGATGGAGCCTTAGAACATAGAACTGGAAGGGTCCTCAGAACATAGAACCTTGGGGGAAGCCCTTAGAGAACTGGATGGAGCCTTAGAACACAGAATGTCACATCTGTCAGGTTCATCCAGTCCGACCCCCTCATTTTACAGAGACAGAAACTGAAGCCCATGAAGGTATTGCCCAGAATCACACATGTGGAGAAAAGCTTCAGAGGTGGGATTTGAACCCCGGCTCTGACTCCAGAGCCCTTGCTGCCCTTCTCTGGGTGTTTTGGCTGCCTGGTTTGCCTGTCCCTAGCCCCAGTTGGGTTTCTGAGTGAATCTGGCTTGATGAGAGTTGGTGGCCTGGCCAAACCCCTTCCCTGATGCTTCTAGGCAGTGCTAGGCTGGGTCACTTGAAGCTGCTCACAACTTTTGTGCCGAAGGTTATTTTGGGGGACCTGGATTCGAATCCCAGCTCCGCCATTCTTTGACCTCGGGAAGTCATTGAATAGCTCTCAGTCTCTGTCTTCTGTAAAAGGATCAGGTTGGACCAGATGACCTCCAAGCTCCTCTCCAACATTAACCACAGCCCAGAGGGGCCAAGGGGCTCCCGTGTTATATACCTTTTCCAAACTTTCCTGATTAGGGGTGGGGGAGGGGTGGGAATGATTCACTTACTAAAGGACAAGCTCTTCACTGTCCTTAGTCATGGCTCCCTTGGGAAGTCTGGGAAGGCATATAGACAAACTTCTCAGCGTCGTGTTTTTAATGCATCAAATAAAGTGCATGAGAATACAGTGCAAACCAATTATATTAAAATACAGTTTTCAAAGTATTAAACAAACAACAAAGAGATGTACAGCCTCCAGGTTCAGAACCTGGCTAGGGGAAGAAGGAAGGGCCTCTCCTCACTTCCACCTTTCCACATCCCTCTCAGCTGGTTTTCCTTGACCCAGGGCTCCCCAAGGGCAGCCACTAGGACTGCTCCTCTTCCTCCTCCCCCTTCCCATCCCTCACTCTCCACAGCTCCCAGTAGGGCTCGAGCAGGGTCTGGCCTCCCCATCATCTGGGCTCCATCACACCAGCTCTGCCCCACCCCACCCCAGTTCCCTTCCTCTCTCCTAATCCTCTTGGGTGGTCAAGTCCTCCAGGCTCCAGCAAGGCATCGAGGGGGCTCCCCAGCTGGCTGCCAGCAGCTGAACGAGACCTGGTTTCGCATACTTTCCCAGGGAGCCCTGACTGCAGCACACACCAGTACCAGAAAGAGCAGGGAAGAAATAAGCATTTATGCCTGAGAGAGATGTACAGAGGTGGTCACTGGGTGGGAGGCAGATAAAAGATGGCCTGGGGGAGTCCTGGCCAATTCCCTTCCCAAAGACCCAGCCCACATCAACCGCACATTCATTACCTGTGACCTTCTTAGAGTGGGAGATAGATATGGAGGCAGGGTCAGGCTCAGGTCCCACTCAGTGTAGAAGCAGAGGTTTGTCCAGAGGGACATGGCCTGGTGAGAATTTCTCACCTAAAGCCATCCACTTAACCCACTCTGTGCTCCAGGTTCCTTCTGTATAGAATGAGGGTGTTAAATTGCTCATAAGCTCAAAGTTTCAGAGCTAGACCAGACTTCAGAGGCCATCCAGCCCAATGCTTTCATACAGGGGCTAGCCCAAGGTCACACAGCAGAACCAGGGTTTAAATGCACGTCTTCTGACTCCAAATCCAGCTTGCTTTACACTGTGACCTACTAGGTGCCAGGCACTGGACCCTAAGAAGAAAGTGAAACGACCCTTGCCTTCAAGAAGCTTACATCCCACTAGGAGGAAACACCATGTATGCAGATTAAGTCTATACAACATAAATATAGGGATCACCTATAGCAAGGAGAGATATAGTCTGATGGAAGCAAAGAAGGAAGGCATTCCAGGCATTGGGGACAGTTTAGCTGTAATATAGGGTGGGTGAGGGCAAACCAAGTTGGAGCCAGATGGTGAAAGGCTCTTCTTCCTGAGTTCAAATCTGGCCTCAGACACTCAGTGGCTGAGTGACCCTGGGTAAGTCACTTAACCCTGTTTGCCTCAGTTTCTTCATCTGTAAAATGAACTGGAGAAGGAAATTGCAAACCATTGAAGTATCTCTGCCAAGAAAATCCCAAGTGGGGTCATGAAGAGTCAGACACGACTGAAGTGACTGCACAACAAAGAGGACAGAGACCAGAGTCAGGGAGACCAGTTAGCAGACTATAACAATCAATTGTCCAGGCAATAGACAGCGAGAGGAATTGGATGTTGTGGAGTTAGAATGAACAAGACCTGGACAGTGAATGAAAGAGGGGAAGGGCCAAAGATAGCAATGAAGTCTCAAACCCTGGTGGCTGGAGGGGAGGGAGTGCCCTGGACAGAAATCAGGAAGTGAGAAAAATGACTCCATATCCCCCTTTTGATGTGATTTTTTTGAAGGTCACTGACAGTTACTTAGTCTGGTCCTCAATGTAGTTTTTCCAGGCCCAATGACTTGACCTCTTTGAAGATAATTAGCTGATCTCTTACTATGAATGAACAAATGAATAAATGAAAAATTGAATGGAATGCATGGAAATTCATGAATTGAATTCATGAAATTCACGAGATGAAATTTCATGAATTGAAAATTTGAATGAATGAAAAAGATATCTATTAAGCTAGGCATCAGCTTAGTGCTAGGTATACAAATACAAAAAAAAAAAAAAGACAATCCCTGCCTACAGGAAGCTTACTTTCTAATAAGGGAAAACCACATATATTGGGGAGTGGTTACAGAGAAGAGAGGATTTTTGGTCTGGGGGACAAGTTGACGCAGAAGGCAGTAGGTTGACACAGCTCTTTCCAGAAGTCATAATGGTATTAATCTGATTGCTATACCCAGAGCCAGAGGGAGAAAGTTCAGGGATGGGATAGGAGAAAGGCCCGGGTGGATTGAATGTTCAGTTGAAGCATAGTCTGGAGTCTGGAACTGTCTAGATAACTGGGCTAGTTTGCTTTCAATCGATGTTAAGCCTCAGGACTGGCTATCCAAAGATAAGATAAATTGAATAACTTCCCCAGGGCCTAGGGGCACAGATTCTGCAGGTCCAGAGTGCAGAGGTCTAGATTCAGGCCCAAGGGTAAAGGTCTGAGGATTCTCCTCACTATCTTGGGTCTCAACTCCCTGGGCTATTTTGGTTTAACCTTTCCAGTCCAAACATTATCTTCCCCGTTAAAAAAAAGAAAGAAAGAAATGAAATACAAGTTGGGTAGTTCTGCTTTCTTTCCATTGTCCATTTTCACATTCCCAACTGCCCCAAGTAGCGGTGCTATCCCTGCGATGAGCTTCCCGTCATCAACTTCTGGCCATTGGGAGTGTTAGCCCTTTGATCGTTATCCTTACCTTCTGCTAGAGTGGAAGCTTCTTCAGGTCTGACTGCGTCTGCCCTCCTTTGTATGCCCAGTGCTTAGCACAGGGCCTGGCACATGGTACACGACCGATCATCCTTACAGGCATTACGGTGACATGCTTTTGTATTTGTCCCATTACCTTCTATCTTGTGTACGTCTTCTTCTCTGCTTTTTTTTAAAGTAACAGTCACTAAATTTTACTTTCTTAAATTAACAAGTATTTGTTTTCTTTATATTCTGCCTCCTTTCCCTGAAAGAAAAATGAAAAACAAAATTCTTGTAACAAATATGCACAGTCAAGCAAAACACATTTTCACATTGGCCAGGTCCAAAAATCCATCTCATTCCGCATCTTGAGTCCATTGCCGTTCATGCACATGCCTTTGAAAAATCTGAGTCCCCTCTCCTTTCTCCCCCTTTTCTTACTCATCAGCATGGATTTGTATTGGCAGGAGTTTTTTCTGGAGAGCTGCCCATCCCTCCTGGGCTGATTTCCCCTGCAGATCTTTGGCCTCTTCCCAAATCCAGGGTGTGTAGCAGACTCTGCCCAACTTCCCTGCCCTTCTGTCTTCTGAATTCGAAGATGGCACGATCAGTTCCACCCAAGATTCCCATCACGTCCACGTCAGCTGTCAGTTCCTCCTTGTTGGTCAGAACGGCATTTCCCTCTTCCTAGGGCCTCCACCCTTTGAGGAATAAAACCATCATTAAGACAATATAAGAGCAGATTCAGAAGATATCTAAGTACTTGGAATCCTCATCACTCCTACAAATTAATAGCTAGCACTATTAGCTATTAGCTAATATAGCACTTTAAATATGTTATCTCAGTTGGTCCTCAAAGCAACCCCATAGATGCTATCAATATTCTCATTTTGCAGAGGGGGAAACCAGGGCTAAGGGTCTAAGGCGGGATTTGAACTCAGGTCTTCCTGCCTCCAAACTCAGCGCTCTATCCACGTCCAGTTTGTGATCTGTTTCCAGAGCTCATGGAATCCCAGAATTTCAGAGGGATGAGGGACCTCAGCATCCAGCCAATCCATTCCAACCCATACTTTAACAAGAATCCTCACCCTCAACAGAACGAGCTAGAGACCTGTGGCCACACTGGAGGCTCGCCTTAGGGCACATTTCAGCTGATCAACGTCCTCCTAAAATGTAATACTGAGATATGGTCTGACCAGGGCAAGACAAGTCAACAAGCAGTTTTGAAGTGCCTACTATGTGCTAGGCACTGTGCTAGGCTCTGGGGTTATAAAAAGAGGCACATTCAGTCCCTACCCTCAAGGAGCTTGCAATCTAACAGTACACAGTAGGTGTTTATAAATGCTTGCTGATTGACTGGGCTTTCTTAACATAGCTCAAGGTAGAATTATCTTTTTGAGCTACCATATTACAGTGTGGAGTCATCTTGACCTTGCGGTCCTTTAATACCCCCAGATCTTTTTCAGATAAACTCCTGAGCTTCTTCCTTTTTAGTGTATTTCTGGGATGCCATCCCTTCCATTTTTCCCTCCTTGGATTTTTTCACTACGCTTCCTTCCCCAGTTCTGGGATTTAAAATCCAATGCCACTCTACCCTGTTATGTATTCTGTTCCCGCTCCCATTTTTGTCTTTTTATCTCTAACACCTGACATATAGGTGATTATTAATAAATGAATGCTTATCGATTGGTTCTGAATAAGGAATGCCTTTCCAGAGTCTTAGTGCAGTCCTAACTTTTCCCTTAACGCTCACTTTGAATCCCCACATTAAGACCTCTCCGCAGAGTACACTGGTCTTGTAAAAGCCTTTTTCATCGTTAAACTGCTCCATATGAGGAGGGCCTTTAAAAAGCAGGCACGTTTGCCATATTACATCCAGGTCACCCTACTTATCATTCGTACTTGCACACTAATTCATAGCTATCAGAAGCCCCAGGCTTGGTTACCGGCCCTTCTCTATGGCGTTATCTCTGGTGAATTCCAGGCCCTCTGACACTCTTCCTCCTATGTTTTACCTGCCACTGTCTGCGTCATCTTCTCGTAGATATTTGTGGAGAGGATGCTCCTCCTCCACCCTTTTCGGTGCTGAGTTCTCATGGTCAGTTTTGCCAGATCCCAAGTCAATCTGTTTACAGCCCCTCTTAGGCGTGCTTCATCCCTGGCTGAGAGCCTGTCATTCCTCTCTTTTAAACCACACTCCAGGTCTCCAAATTTCATCTCAGATTCCATCTTCTTAACTGATTGTTTGCCCTTCAAGTCTTCCTCTTTGCAGAAGCCTTTGCCTTCAGTCAGCAGCTTTCTTCAGTGCTGCTGACCGTATCCCCAGGGCTTAGGAGTGTATAGTCCCATTTTGGATGGAGCATAGAATACATAATAACAATGATGATGAAAATAATTAATGATAATAACATATAGTGCTTACTATGTGCCGGACACTATGTTAAGTACTTTTACAATTGTCGTCTCATTGGGTCCTCACAACAACCCTGGGAGGTGGGTGCTTTTATTGTCCCCATGTTATAGTTGGGGAAACTGAGGCAAGCAGCTTTTAAGTGACTTGCTTAGGGTCACACAGCTGGTAAACGTGTGAGGACACATTTGAACTCAGGTCTTTCTGGTTCCAGGTCAGGGGCTCTATCCACTGTACCATCTAGCTGCCACTAATACATGGTAAGTGATGGTAAGGCTGGAGAGGTAGATGGGAGTCAGATTGTGGAAGCCTTGAGTGCCAAGTGAGAAAAAGATTATGGTCCTGGGTTCTAGACAGAGTGAGACAGGCTAAAAGGGAGGACATTTAAACTAGGAATCATATAACCTGGGTCTGGTGAGGCAGGAGTTTCATGCCATACATTCCAACAGCTACATAGAACAGTGTTAGGACCTGGAATCAGGAAGACCTGAGTTCAAATCCTGCCCTAGACACTTCCTAATGTGTGACCTTGGGTAAGTCCCTCTCAGTCTCAGTTTTCTCCTCTGTAAAATGGGGCCCACAGTGCCTCCCTCCCTCCACAGAGGAGTTGTGAGGATCGAATGAGATGATGGATAAAACCTGTGACAGACGTTCAAGTTCTGTACAAATGTGTCATCGGGTCCTCTTCCTCACAAATGCACGCCCAAAAGCATGCACACACACACACACACATTCATACACATACACTCTCATACACACACACATACACACATTCACATTCACACACACATTCGCACACACTCACATTCACACACATACACATACACACACATATACATATACACACTCACATGCACTCACAAACACTCACACTCACCCTCACACTTTTGGGCAGGGGTGTGGAAAGGCAGGGGCAGGGCATCTTGTTGTGATGACAACATCTGGAAGCGGTTGGAATGAGAAAATTCTCGCTGGGCTCTTTCTCACCCCCCGAAGCACAGCCAGGGCTCCGAGCCCCAGACGAGGTGTGTCAGGCCTGGCAATAACAGGGGCTTTTCCAGATGTGTCATCACTCCCCACAGCTGGGTCTCCATCACTGCCAAGAAAAGCCTGTATGGACAAACAAGGCAGACACCGGGGGATGGACCCTGGGAGCAGGAAAACAGGCTTTTATTTTCCATCTTCAACAAAGGAAAAGACTCATAGATTAGTGGCCCTGGAAGGGTCCCAAAGGGCAATCAGCCCAGCCACGTCATTTTCCTGAGGAGGGATCCTCAGCACAGAGAGGACAAGAGATTGGCTCAGGGTCACACAGCAAGTGAGTGTCCTAATCAGAACTCGAATCCAGGTTTCTCAGTTGCCCAGGCCCAGGGCACCATCCACCACACCACACTGCCTGTCGGTTTTGTCCTCATTTTGAGGTCTGGCAAAGGCTTTAAGAAATGGTTTAAAAAAAATACAAGAGGAATCCATCTAGAATGTGCCTGATGGCTCTTTTTTATTCTTGTTGTTAATGAGTTGTATCTGACTTTACATGACCTCATGGACTTCTTGTCTGTGGGCTTTCCTGGGCTTCTCCAGTGTGCCCCCATTCTACAGAGGAGGAAACTGAGGCAAACAGGGTTCAGCGGCTTGCCCAGAGTCACCCAGCTAGAAAGTGTCTGAGGCTGAATCTGAACTCAGGTCTTCCCGACTCCACACCTGGCATTCCGTCCACTGCAGCCCCTGACTGCTCCTAGTCACTGTGTTACTGAAAAGCTGTAGGACAGACTGTCAGAGGGAAGAAACTGAGAGGAGCCGCAGGCCGCCCATTTCCCAGGCTGCAGAGCGGAGGATTTCAGTCTCCAGCGCATTCAGGTGGGGGGGGGGGGTAAAGGACCAAGAGTTTGTGCCTGTGCTGCCCAGAAAGCTGGCTGTGGGTGAGGCCGGAGAAGGACCGAGGAGAGAGGAAGGAGGGGTCTTCACCTAATCGTAATCATCACAAAGACGAGCATTTCTGTAGCACTTGCAAGTTTGCAGAGAACTCCAAATACCGCCTCATTTTATCCTCCCAACCCTCAGAGGTGGGTGCTGGCATCGTCATCATTATCCTTCTTCCCATTTTGAAGATGAGGAAACTGAGGCTCCGAGAAGGCCCTGAGCTGCCCAGGACCAAACAGCTGCTAGATATCTGAGGCTAGATTTGCACTCGGGTCTTTCTGACTGCAGAACCAGCCCTCTACCCACTCTACCACCAGATGCCTCTAATAATAGCCAACATCACATAGCGATTTAAGGTTGGCCACCCAGGAGGTAGATGCTATAATTACCCTCATTTTACAAATAAAGAAACTGAGGCAAACAGAGGCTCAGACCTCAGTTTCTCCATCTGTAAAATGGGACAATACTGTCTGTTCTACCTACCTCGTAGTCACTGTGAGGGAAAAGCTCTCAGAGACACAGTAGCACGAGGCTTCTCGTGTCAGAAGCCCCTCTAAGCCACTCCTTCTCTCCCAGCTTCTCCTGGAAATCTCATGTGGGTGAGTTGTAGCCCCACGCTGCCCCTTTGCACAAGAGCCCAGTGAGACCTGAGCAGGGCAGCCCTGTGGCTGTGCGTGACTGAAGTGGCCAGAGTCCCAGGCTCCGTTCCTGCTTCACTCTTTACCAATTCATCTCTTCTCCGATCTCATTTCTTCCTCCGGTTCTCCGAGGCGGCTCTGACTCTTCCTGTTGGATCAGTATACAGAGAGATAGGGTGGGGAAGGATGGGGGGGGTGGTGCAGCCCCAGGAAGCCCCAATGAAGTCCCCCTTCATTCTCACTCACCACCCTCCCATGGCCCAGGTGCAGAGTGCCTCCCAACCTTCTCTCATCCAACCTCGAAAGAGCTCCCGGATATAGCAAAACGGGCCCCCCAAAATGGGACAATTGGTCTCCAAGCTGGTTCATGGCAGGTGGGTGGGCGTGCGTTCCCCGACTTGGAGCCCAGCACTCCTTCCACTGGACAGGTCTGTCCTAAATGTCAAACAGAGGAAAACTCATAGAGTCAGCAGCAGAGCCCAGACCAGCCAGCTCCCAGTTCCTTCAATGATGCAGAGCACCTGAGGAATAAATAAGGATTTCTTAAGGGCCTGCTACGTGCCAGGCACCCTGCTGGTGACACAAAGACAAACATGAAACAGCCCCTGCCTTCGCGGATCTTACATTTTATTGTGGATCCAACATATAAATTAAGAATTTATATGTATATGTGTGCATATGTGTGTGTGTGTCTATACACACACACACACACACACACACACACACACACACTGAACACAAGGTAAATGGTGGGAGGCACTCACTAGTAGCTGGGGGGGACTAGGAAAGGCTTCATGTAGAAGGTGACACCTGAGTAGGGTTTGGAAGGAAACAAAGGATCCTAACAGACAGAGATGAAGCAGGAGGGCATTCCAGACGTGGGACTCAGCCCATGCAAAGACAGGGAGATGGGAGATGTAGTGTTGTGTGTGAGCAACAGCCAGAGGGTCGTGTGGTTGGATTGCAGAGTGTGGGCAGGGGAATACTGTGTAACATTATGAGAGGCTTTAAAAGCTGAACTAAGACTCTGCTTGGATCTCCAGTTAATAGAGAACCAGAATTTATTGAGTAAGGCAATGACATGGTCAGACCCAAACTATGTTTATGAACTTTTCAGACCTCGGTGCACTGAATTAAGAGCTCTTTCCTCTGCCCAAGCCACAAGGCCCATCTGCACCTGGGGTGATGGCATTAGTGAGCATGGCCGTGCCCAAGTCTGTGCCTGCCCGTGTGAGGCAGGCTCTAATCCTTTGTGATTGGGCATCAGGCCAGGTGTGTCCCTCACCTGGTGGCCCCCCATCCACCTGTGCTCTCCTTGTTGCACCCGCAGGTCTTCTCTGTGACCGGGACCGTCTCACTTTCAGCTTCTGTGAGACCCTTCACCTCCTGGGCAGGTGCCACCTCCCCACCGTCAGGGTCCAATGTTGCAAGACCTGTAGCCAGGACAGTCATGGCTCCCGGGACCGGGGCAACGAGCGGGTGTCGCGTCGGTGAGCTGGCTGCCCAGCCCCTCCCTTGGAGGGATCTTCCACGGATCTGAGGAAGCAACTGTCCCCTCCTCTTGGGCCTCTTTGCCCCCTTCTAGGGGCAGCACAGAAGGCCTGCCCCGGAAGGAGGGATTCCTGGTGCTCACCACAACCCAGGGAAGACTCTGCTGTTGTTACAAATATTGTTATTTTTAATAATATTATGGTAATTATTATTATTTTAAAAGCAGACGCCCTGGGGCGAACCATTCCACAGCTGAGAAGGATGTGGCCTTACCTCATAACCCACTTCCCTGGGGAGCGTTCCCCACAGAGACCAAGGGCGTCCCCCTCATCTCAACCCTCTGCTCATTCACTCGCCCTCAATGGTGCTAACCCAGCAGGCCCTCCTGCTCTGTGTCTCCAGGACCAACAGTGGCCAGACACACTACTTCCTGGGAACGAGGGGAGGCTTGTTTTCCCACCTCTCCCCAGAAAAGGTTTTTAAGGTTTTTTCATTCTAACGAAGGTTCAAGGAACCCCTACTTTTTGTATTATAAATAAATATCTATCATTCCAAAGACTAGGTCTCCTCTTTGCTTATTAAGGGCAGGAGGGAATGGGGAAGCGGGGAGGGATAGAGCTGAGAGCAGGTCAAAGATGGATGTGGTCCTGGGGTCATCTGACTTCAAAATGGACCCCTTGGACTAAGAAGCACAAAGAGGGCCAACAATGGGTG
The DNA here is from genome assembly GCF_011100635.1 of Trichosurus vulpecula. Classification (NCBI taxonomy): domain Eukaryota; kingdom Metazoa; phylum Chordata; class Mammalia; order Diprotodontia; family Phalangeridae; genus Trichosurus; species Trichosurus vulpecula. The sequence continues at coordinate 37,209,327 of NC_050580.1, read as the reverse complement.
TGAGGCATAGGAGAGCATGCTGAAATCCCCTTGTGGCTCACGTCAATAACACTTCCCAACCTGTGGTAGCCCAGGAACCAAGTGCCTCCCATTCCTTCTCTCATCTGAGCCCCCAAACGTGGTCTAGGGGTTATCAACCTCATTTTACAAATGAAAAAATCTGACCCCCAAACTCCAGGAATTGGCTTGCTCCCCCCTGGCCTCCAGAAGAGATGGATGGGGCTGATAGTCAGGAATTTGCAAACCATATGCAGGTTCCAGCCACCTCCCATTCCAGCCCTTTTACGTGGGGCTTTCCAAAGGACTGGATAATGGATCACAATTCCTCATCACTTTAAGATTTACAAGGCATGGGGAGGAAAAATGGACCTGTGATTTCATTGGCATGGGAAACTTCCAGAGGAGGGAACCCCCTTCACTAGTGCAGGTTGACACCTTAAGATCTTAGCATGTTGCTTGCCTGGAGCACTGAGAAATGAAGGTCACTGAGGCTCACACAGCCTGGATCCCTGCCTTCAAGGTACTGCTACTCTGTATGAGGAGAGAAAACTGGAACCCATGAAGATCTGGGGAAGGAGAGGCATTAGCTTGGGCTCTCAGGGCCCTCATTACTCCCAATGTCTGTGACCTCAGAAGTAGTTCAGACAGTAAGAGCTACGGAAACTCAAAGAAAGGAGTACTCCTTGGAGGCCGGGGTGATCATGGTGAACTTCCTAGGGGAGGTGCCACGTAAGGTGGATCTTAAAGAAGAAATGGCATTTGTATCACACTTTGAGGTTAATGAAGCAGTTTTATGACCATTATTTCATTTGAGCCTCCTCACAGCCTTGTGAGATAGGTCCCAAAGGTATTATTATCCCACTTTTCAGATGAGAAAATCTCTCAAGATCCCTCACCTTGGAAGACAAAAACTGGACCTGGTTTTCCTAGTTATGTCCCATGATCCTCCCTCCCACAATCACACATAAATGAGTAAGGCCATTTGTCATTTTGTCCAAATGCTGGCCAGGGGTCAGAACTTAGCGTGGGATATTCCTCATCCTCATCTAAAGCCCAAAGGGAAAGCCCTTTCCAGGGAGTGCCCATGAGGCACACTGCCCCTGACCAGGGCCATGCTAGGGCAACATCTGCCTGCCCCCTCCAGCTGACCAGGAAGGTCTGGCCTGACTCTTCCCTTCCAACCTTGAAATTTGGGTGTATTTAGAGATCCTTCAGGCTGGGCTGGGCTGGGTTGTTTGCTCCAGTAGCATCCTGATCATATTATGTGTTCTTGGCTCCCATCCTTGTTCCCTCTTTCTCTCCCTTCCTCTTCTCTTCCTCCCTCTTATTACCTCCTCCCTCCTTTCTCTCCTTCATCTTTGCCCTTTCTCCTCCCTCCTTCTCACTGTCTCTACTCTGCTTTTTCTTCCTCTTTCTCTCTCCCATTCTCTCCTCTTCCTACTTCTTATGCTGTCCTCACTTCCCTTTTTTCTCCCTCTCCTCCATTTTTTTCCTCCTCCTTCTCTCTCCCTGTCCTTTCCCCTCATTCTCTTCCTCCCATCCTCCTTCTACCTCTCTCTCATACTCTCCTCCTCCCCTTTCTCTACCTCTCTCCACATTTTCTTACTCTCATCTCTTCCTTCTCCCTCTTCTCCAAGTCTCCTTGAATCTATTCTTATTTACAAAATTTTAAAAGGTTCCCGAAGTTTGCTGCCTGTTATGCAAAATACGAATTCCTGTATTGTCCTAAAACCCCCACCCTCTAGCTCCCATGGACTCCAGGAAGTGAAGAACAAGACTCCTTGACCTTTTGGTGAGTTTATGGCCTGTGGTCAGATCCCTTCTTGGGCTTTATCTGTCCAAACTAGAGTCCTGGGTGGAAGCTGTCAGATTATTCTAAAATGTATATTCTAAGAGTCAGGGCCCTACTAGAAATAGACTACCTTCTCAGAACCACAGAACTGGGTTCCCAGAATCAGCAAAAGGGGCCTTTCTGGTCATCTTGCCCAACCTTTTCATTGTGTAGGGCAGGGCCTGTCTTACTTTTCAGTTTGTATCCCCAGCTCTTAACACATAGTAAGCACTTAGTAAACACTTCATTCATTCATTCTGAGAGGGAAAATTGAGGTCTAGGGAAAAGGACTTGACCAAGGTCACACAACCCCCTAGGAGAACCTTTGACTCCAAATCCATTCCTTTTCCGGTTGTGCCCGAGGGAGTTGGAAGCCATCTAGATCAGCTCACACTGAATAAAGGTAATTAGCCTCTGTCTGTAGCCTGCACAAAGTATGTCCCTACTTGCCACAGCAGAGGCACCTGGGGGCCAAGAGGTCGGCAAGACCAAGGCTAAGACTGGCCTAGGGCACATTAATCTCATCCATGGGGCATCTGGAAGAGGGGGTTCATCGTTCTGTCATCATCTGCCCTGATTGGGCCATGCCTGGAATATTGTGCTTGGTTCCAGATGCTGTGTTTTAGAAAGTCCATGGGTTCTTCCAAAAGAGGGTTAATTAATAATAATAGCAAATAAGATAACATGTAAAGCCCTTTGTAAGCCTTAAAGCGCTATATGAATGCTAGCTGACATTAATATGAATAATTATTATGATTAACAATTGCTAATATCTATCATTTGTGTTAATAATAAAAACAGGCAATTCTTAAAGTGTCATATAAGCACTAGCTGATAGTAATATGAGTGATTAGTATGTTGTTCATTCATTTTTCAGTTGTGCCTGACTTTTCATGACCCCTTTTGGGGTTTTTCTTGGCAAAGATACTGGAGTGGTTTTCCATTTCCTTCTCCGGCCCATTTTACAGATGAGGAAACTGAGGCAAACAGGGTTAAGAGACTTGCCCAGGGTCACCCAGCTAATAAGTGTCTGAGGCCAGATTTGAACTTAAGAAGATGAGTCTTCCTGATTCCAAGTCCAGTGCTCTGTGTACTATGGCACCCCCAGCTGCCCATAAATATTACAGATAATTATTATTGCTATTAATAACTACTCATGGTAACTATTTGTGTTAATAATAAAAACAGAGAAACCTTTAAAAGCTGTATAAGTTGTTGGGAGTGTTGCTGTTGCTTGTCCTTCATTTTCAAAGAGGACCAATGATATCATGGGGCAATGACTTGACTCCCACTTGAATTGGATTTAAGTGAAGCTGAGTTACACAGCTAAGGCATCTGGGTGGCAAAATGGATAAAGCACCAGGCTTGGAGTCCTGACTTCAAATGCAGTCTCAGACACTTTCTGGCTGGGTGACCCTGGGCCAGTCACTTACCCCTCTTTGCCTCAGTTTCTCATCTGTAAAATAAGCTGGAGAAGGAAATGGAAAACCACTCCAGTATCTCTGCCAAGAAAATCCCAAATGGAGTCAGGGAGAGTCAGACACAACTGAAAATCACTCAACCACAACAGAGTTGCATGACATCATCAGCCTCACTCTCCCTTCTAGTCATCGAAGTCCAATGACAAAACAAAAGTCAGGACAACTGGCGATGGCCCAGTATGCATTGGATGACCTTGGCGTCTTTATGTTTGACCAAGCTCTAAGCACTCCACAGGGCCATCTCCAGTCCTGATCTATACCTTGTCACTGGACCCAGATGGCTCCAGAAGAGAAAGTGAGGCTGGTGACTTTGCACAGCCCTCCTCACTTAAATCCAATTCATTTGCAACTCATGGCATCACTTTCCCGATGTCATGGTCCTCTTCGAGAATGAAGGACAAACCACAAGCACTCCACAGCACCTGTTTCAGCTGCCTTCATGGCCGTCGAAGCAAATTGTTCTCATCTGCCCTTTCCACCCAGATGGGAAGCGGGGCCAGGGGTGGAGTCTTCACATGCTTGCATAGATGACCCCCAACTCATCAGCAGGCTTGAGGACTATAGGTTACCCTCAACCTGGTTTATCCCATCTGCTGAGACACTTTACCAGGATGTGGCCTCTGCACACGCTACAGGTTCTTGGAGCCACAGGTGAGAGTTTGGTGAATCGGGTAGAGACCGAAGGTGAATGAACTGCCTTCAATCGCCTTTACAACAGAGGTGTTAGTCCCCCTGAATAGTCCATACAGTCTACCTGCACCACCTAGCTGCCCGTGACTATTGTAGATAATAATTATCACTATTCATAGTTACTAATGGTAATTATTTGTGTTAACAATGAAAACAGACAAACCTTAGAGGGCCGTATAAATGCTAGCTATCATTTAGCCTAGGGAAGAGAGATCAAGAGAGCCAACTTTTATGTATTGGAAGCACTGCTCCAGAGAAGAAGGGTTAGCTTTATTCTGCTTGGCCCCACAAAAGGCAGAAACTAGGAAGAGTGGGTAGGAGATGGGCTGAGGCAGATTTAAGCTTGAGAATCAGCTGACATTTCCAAACAATTAGAGCTACCTCAAAACGTGAACCTGCTTCTGGTGAGGCAGCAAAAATCTTCACAAAGAGGCTGGTTGACCCCTTGAGGGGAATACTGTAAAGCAGCTTCCTGACTGGGCACGAGATGACCATGGATGGCCCTTCCAGCTTTCAAATTCTATGATTTTGTGAACTGACAAGGTGTTGATGTTTCTAGCTGTATCAATAGGGGAGGCAGACAGTTGACCCCTGCAGCCATGGCCCTCTAATGAAGACCCACGTCCAAAGAAGGGGATCCTGAAAGCTGAAAGCATGGACATCTAATACTGATGTTGAGCGAGGGCAAAGGAAATTAATCTTTTAAGGAACAAGGAATTGAAATGGAAGAGAGCCATACAACAATCCCAAGGAGAAATTCTGGCATTCAGGTAGGGGTTTAAGGTGTAGTTTAACCACAAGGTGTATCATTAGCCACTAAGCTGATGCTGTTCAGTGAAAAGGAGCCGGCTCTGGGTAGAAACATTTCACCCAGGTAGTTATGTACTCCATCCCAAGGAACTGGGGAAGTGTCAAGTTGTCTGTGGTTCTCAGAGAGTGAATGACCTTCTATCATACACACACGCACACACACACATACTCACACACTCACACACACACACACACACACACACACACTCCTTTGTCAGTCTAGAGGTTATAGTCTTTGTAGTTTTACCCAATCACAGCAACTCTCATCCCCACCCAAAGGCCAAACTCGACCTCCTCCCTGTTCTTCCCATTTTCCAAATAACATTAATCATATAATCTTCACATAGTGGTGTTGGCTTCACCATAGGAATCATTAGGCATGCTCAAATACTGTACACAGTGTTTATATTCTTTGCATAGAATTAATAAAAGAAATAAAGGACATAGAAAAACATATCTACTATATTGCTCACTGGATGTCCTGTTTCTCCTGGACCCATGATGTTCAAAATCTAGGAGTTCTGGAAAGATGGAGTTCAATTTTTTTTTAATCCTCTGTGGCTGTTCCTCCCTTGGGTGGGAAAAAAATGTAGAAAAACATAACACATGATAAATCATTAAAAAAATACACAGACGGAAGTTCAGAAGGGGACACAGATAAGCTGGGCAACCTTGTTGTTACTGTGTTAAATTTAATATACTGCCTCAAAGAGAAGCTCACCATTTCATACCCAATCCTCTTTTTTCTGTTCTTTGTATTTTTTTTAATATTCATGTTTGCTGGTGTTTGTCAAGTTCATAATAAAAAAGAAAATGAAAATAGATAATAGGATCATAGATTTAGAGCTAGAAGAGACCTCTGAGTTCATCTAATCTAAACCCCTTATTTTATAGTTGGAAAAATGAGGTCACACAGATGATAGGTAGCTGAGCTGGGATTAGTGACCGGGTCCTGACTCCAAATTCAGTGCTTTCCCTCCTGACTACCAAGATGTCCCAGCAGAAGCTCCAGGAGGGCTGTTTTATTTAGGTGACAGACATGGGATCTGTGTCTGGGCTCTGGATCCTGGTCACTGCTCCTACTCAGAGGATGGGCCGTGAACTCAGGAGATGACTGAAGCTCCTGCGGTCAGTATTTTTCCTTTCCATACCCCGTTTCAGGCAGGGACCTCCAGCTGCTTCTTACCAAAGTCAAGAACAAGGACAGAGGAAGGACAGGCGCCTTGGTGGGGTCTCTGCCCTTAAAGATTATCTAACTCAACTGTCCTGTTTTACAATGGAGGAAACTAAAGTCGGGCTGGGTGGGGAAGTGACACAGTGGAGAGAGTGCCCCTCCTGGAGTCAGGAAGGCCTGAGTTCAAATCCAGCCTCAGACACTGATGAGCTGTAGGACCCTGAGCATGCCTCAGTTTCCTCATCTGTAGATGAGGATAATAGCACCTAACCTGTCTCCCAGGGTTGTTGTGAAAGGATCTAATGAGATCATAATGGTCGAGTGCTGGCACATTGCCTGGCAAACAGTAGGTGTTTAATAAAGCACCTTCCTGTGCTCGCTTCTTTCCTCACCCACGTTCACACAAGTAGCCCCTGCTTTGGAGCGACGCCTCTCTAATGACACATTCCCACCTCCCCTCATAGCGTCTCTAAGCCCAGCTCCCCTGGGCCTGGTTTATCGGTCTCCTCATTGTTTATTTATCCGGAAATGTCGTCTCGATGCTTGGAACATGCTGAGGGCCCAGCTGCCAGGCAGCTGGTTGTGAATGGAGAGAAGACTAACCCTGCAAGGCAAACGCATGCATCAGCCTCTGGGCCCGGGCCTCTCTCCTTTAATGGAAGATTTCTCCACCAGATGTTTCCCGACAGCCCAGAGGGCCTAGGAGGCATCTATCTGCCTAGCTCATGTCTTCACCTGGACAGCTTTCAAAGCTTCCCTGAGCCCTGTGGTTTGTCTATGCATCCATCATTCAGAGCCCAGGTATTTGCTGAACTCCCAGCTGTGTGCTAGGTCCTGTGCAACAGGAAAACAAGAGAAGGAGAAGGCCTGGTCTCTGCCCCCAGGGACCTCAGGCTGTCTGGAAAAGGTCAGAAACAATACATGACTATGTGGGATCGGGGCCAGACCATGGTAAGTGTTATGGGAATTTAGAGGTTGGTGATAATAAACTGACATTCTGATAGTAACTTAAGATTTACAAAGCATTTTTCATAAGTTACAGGGCAGAAGGAGGATCTCCTTCCTCTGGCTTTTGACTTTGGCTCTATTAGGCCTAGTTTAGCCCTTTATTAGAATTCTCAGAGGGCAGGGAGAAAAAGATCTCCTTTCCTTCTCCCAATTCTCCTCCAAAATACTGTACTGGTTGAACTGAATCGAATCCAATTGCCTGTCAATATTTTGAAGGAAGGAGGATCATAGAATCATAGAATAATTTGGGGCCCATTTACTCCCGAGAAAAGAGGCGTGTGTTTCCAAGTACCTTCTACCCATGACTTATAATCCTGCCCCGGGTCAGGCTGTCAGGCCAGCACATCCTCCTGGCTGTCCATGGGGCTATTTCTGGTCCAGAGGTCCCTGACCCCTGATGGACATGCCCCTAGGAGGCTTTTCCTAAAAAGGAAATAGAGCTGGGGGCTGGGAATTCCCCAAAAGGAAACACAAGTGGGAGTGGGGAGAAGGGAAGGAATAAAGAGGAACAGACCAGCAAACAGGGGGGTTTCCCCAGGAATAAGGCTTCTCAGGACAGCTCATTGTTCTGCCCATCAGCAGATTACAAGATTTATGGCTAGAAGGGTTTCCCTGGCTCTTAACAGAACACTTGGTACATAGTTAATATCTAATAAATAATTTTCATTCATTCATTTACCTTCCTCATTTTACAGATGAAGAAACTGTAGGAAGCATCTTGCCCCACCAAAGTCACACAGTGAGGAGCAGAATTATGGGCTGGCCTGGGTCTTCTACCTCAGATCCAGGGTTCTTTTCAGGACAATTGGAGAGGACTTCCAGAGGGCCTCTTTTCTCTTGCACAAGGGAACATGGACACACTGAGGAGAAGAGCAAGAGATGGAAAGGCATCCTTCACTTTGGAGAAGGATGTTCCCGTATGTTCATTCATTCATTCACCAACCACATTGTTGAGTGCCTTGTCCAAGTAAGACCTTGTAGGGGAAACAGAGATAGAAAAAACCCAGCTTCTGCTCTCATAATGCTTACCATCTCGTAAGAGAGGTGAGAAAGAGACAAAAATAACTATGGTACGAGGAAAAAAAATGAGAGAAAGAACATAAGATGAAAAGATGCCATCTGATCCCTGAGGCCTTTAGAGGCAGCATTGGAAAGAGGAGATAGCACTGAACTTGGAGTCAGGAAGACCTGTGTTCAAATCCTACCTCAGACACTTAAAATCTGTGTGATCATGTGCAAGTGGTTTCATTTCTCTGTCTCAGTTTCCTTATATGTAAAAGGAAGGAACCAGGTTCAATAACTTTTATTGACCCTTCCTACTCTAAATCAGTGTTCTTAGGATCTTCCCCGACCCACAATCTCAGTGATCTCTCTTCAGATTGGTCAAGACATTTGGCTCAAACCTGTAAGTGACCCTGAACACACATCCCTGATTGTATCATTTGTCTGTGTTCATGTCTTCCCCCCATTATTTTGTAAGCTTGTTGTCTCTCCTGTTGAGGGTAGGAGTTGCGTTTTGAATTCTCAAAACCCAGCAAGGACTCTGCACATAGTAGACACTTAATAAATGCTTGTTGAACTGATGTGGCAAACAAACTTCTCTTTTACTATATCACTCCCCTGTTCAGGGACCTTCACTAGCTCCCCATTGCCCAGGACACTTCAAGTTCAAACTCCTCTGTCTGGCCATCAAGGGCCTCCTCAATCTCACTCCAATCTACTCATGTCTTTCTGTGCCCTTACAAAGCAAAATTGGCCACATGGAAAAAGACATGCAAAAATTCACTGAAGAAAAATACTCCTTAAAAAGCAGAATTGGCATGAAAAGACCAGAGCTGAATAGCAAATGTGACTTTCAATAACAAGGCTCAAGAGAAACATAAAAAGGTAAACAGGATAGATAAAATCACAAGGGATTCAAAAAGGTTAAACTGTTTACATTCCTGCATGGGAAGATGATACTTGTAACTCCTAAGAGCTTCCTCATTATTAGGGCAGTTAATACACAGAGACAGAGGGCATGGATGTGACTTGAATATAATAGGATGATATCTAAAAAAAATTACATTATGGGGTGAGGAAGAGGAATGCCCTGAGAGAAGGGGTAAGGGAGAGGTAGGATGAGGTAAATCATCGCACATAAAAGAGGCACAAAAGAGCTTTTACAGTGGAGGGGAAGGTGGAGGAGGTAAGGCAGTGGGGAGCACTTCAGCCTTATTCTCACTGGAACTGGATTAAAGAGAGAATAACACATACTCAGCTGAGAATAAAAATGTATCTTACCCTACAGGAAAGTAGGAAGGGAAGGAGATAAGGGAAGTTTTGGGGGAAACTGATAGAAGGGAGGGCAAATTGAAGAAGGTGGTAGTCAGAAGCAAAGCACTTTTGAGTATGGACAGGGTGAAAGGAGAGAGAGAATAAGATAAACAGGGGGGTAGGATGGAGGGAAATACACAACTGGTAATCATAAATGTGAAAAATTTTTATAAGTTTTCCTAATAAAGGCCCCATTTCTCAAAAATCTAGAAAATTGAGTCAAATTTATAAAAATAAGAGCCATTCCTCAACTGCTAAATGGTCAGAGGATATGAAGAGGCAGTTTTCAAACAAAGTATTCAAAGCTATCTCTAGATATATGAAGAAATGCTCTAAATTACTATTGATTAGAGAAATTCAAATTAAAACAACTATGAACTACCATCCCACACAGGTCAGATTGGAAAATGACAAATGTCAAAAGGGATGTGGGAAAATTGGAACACTAATGTACTGTTGGTGGAGATGTGAACTGATTCAGCCACTCTGGAGAGCAATTTGGAACTATGCCCAAAGGACTATAAAATCACGCATACCCAGCAATTCTACTACTAGGTCTGTATCCCAAAGAGATTTAAAAAGGGGGGATATAACCTATTTGTACAAAAAAAATATAGTTTTTGTGGTAACAAAGAATTGGAAACTGAGGGGATGCCCACCAATTGAGGAATGGCTGAACAAGTTTTGGTATATGAATGTAATGGAATACTCTTGTGCTAAAAGAAATGATGAACAGGTGAACTTCAGAAAAACCTGGAAAGACTTCTATGAACTGATGCTGAGTGAAGTGAGCAGAACCAGGAGAACACTGTACACAGCGATATTGTAATGATCATCAATTGTAAATGACTTAGCTATTCTCAGCAATACAATGACCCAAGGCAATCCTGAAGGACTCATGATGAAAAATGCTATCCATCTCCAGAGAAAGAACTATGGAGTCTGAATGCACATTGAAGCAGACTATTTAAAACTTTTTTTTTCTTGTTTAGTTGGGATTTTTTTGGTCTGTGTTTTCTTTCACAACATGACTAATATGGAAATATGTTATGCATGACTGTATATGCATAACCTATATCAAATTACTTGCTTTCTCAATGTGGCGGGGGGGAGAAAAAGAGAGGGAATTTGGGACAATTTTTTTTTAAAAAATGTTAAAATTGCTTTTTACATGTAATTGAGGAAAAAATAAAATATTAAATATATATTTAAAAAGGAAAAAAATTAATTAGAGTTGTCCAAACATGTAATGGGTTGCTTAAGTAGTGAGTTATAAGTCACTGAAGTTTTTCTAAGCAGAGACTGAATGACCACTTATTATGGCTGATATAGAGGGAATCTTTCCGGAGGTATTAACTGTATTAGATGACCTCCAGGATGCCTACAGAATCAATGGTTCTGTGATTAGATGATCTCAAAGGTACCAACTCTGACATTGTCTGATTCTACATTAATAAATTTAAAATTCTGGAAAATAGCAATACTTTTAGGCTAATCTCAACATAATCCAGATTATAATAGCTAATATTAACTCCATAGCATACCAAATGGTATCCATTCTGTCAGTTCCCGTATGAGGCTTCATCGCTCTATGCCCAGGTAAGAAAAAGAAAAGAGTCTGTCCTGGGTACAATTTCACTTTGGTCAGACCTCCTAGGGTCCAGAATTTGAATGACCTTCAATTTATGGGAAGGCAGCATAGTTACCCAACATGAGAATTATGTAGATTTATATTTGCTTTTAATTTTTTAAGGAACTTTTCACAGCAGAAACCAAGGTCCCACAGCTACCTAAAAAAATACAAAACAAAGGAGACCTAAAGGTTAAATGACCAACTATTAAGAGTCATTAGAGATCCATGATGGAGATACACGCACACGCACACACACACACACACACACACACACACACACATTTCATTTCCCATCAATATCATTTCCCATCAATCTTTCACAGTGCCCAACATTCCAGTATTGGAAATCCATGTCCTCTGTTCGAATGCAAATCTCCTTGGGAGGGGAAACACATTAGTCTTATCAACATTAACACCTTATTTTGAACCATCACTCTATCATCATTGTCTAACAGTCCAGTAGGTAAGGGTAAATAGTGAGGAATTCTTAGGGAATCACTGGAGAAGAAAAGCTGGAGGAGAGCCTATGGGTGGGTAGCATTGAATTAGACGAGGGCATTGCCAGGATTTGAGCATTCTGGGAATTGTTTGGTACCCAAGAGCAGATTGAAACAGAAACAGAGGGCAAAATCTAACATGACAAATGTCAACGATTTCACAATTTTGCTCAGACCCAGCCAAATTTAATTCATGATCCTCTTGGATATGAAAAAAAATGGTGCTTCACTGAAAGAAATACAATATCTAACTGATGCTGGCTGACTAGGTTGTGTCCTTCCCCCAAGGAGATGGGGGGAGGAGGGCAGACAGCTAGCATGACCGAGGATCCAGTGCTTATCCCCTGACACCAAATGTATTCCACAGACCCCTGTCTTAATCTTTGTCTGAGTGTTGTTTTCAATTGCATTTTTGACCCTCTTTGTGACCCCATTTGAGGTTTTCTTGGAAGAGATACTGGAGGGGTTTGCCATGTCTTTCTCCAGCTCATTTTACAGATGAGGAAATGGAGACAAAAAGGGTGAAGTGACTTGTCCAGGGTCTCACAGCTGGTGAACGTCTGAGGTCAAATTTAAACTCAGGTTTTCCTGACTCCTGGCCCAGCGCTCTATGCACTTTGGCACCACCTAGCTGCCGTAACCTATTCATCATTGTTGCACTAAAAGGGACCTGGATCTGGTTACCTGGATCTATGTATTTGGGGAACGGTCCAGCTTCCCTTTGTCTATCTCTGTAAAACTATACAGCCCTTAATAACCTTGGGCCACTCCAGATTACACCAAATTTCTGAACAGAACCTCCTAGACTATGGTTACACGTATGACTTCATTTCCTAGAACTATAATGAGAATTGAACCCAAGGATAAATCTTGGTACCCTGTTATTTAATAAGCTATTAATAAACCTGTAGTTATTTTAGAGATGGGCATGATGGTGTTTCTTCACTTTGAGATCCAGAATGGGATTAAGTGGCTAGTGTACAAGTAGCCTGGCATATTGGGGAAAGCACAGGATGAGACCCGAGTTCAAATCCTAGTTCTTCTACTGTGTGACCTTGGGTAAATCACTTTCCTCCTCTGAGCATCAATTTCTTCATTGGGAAAACGGAGATTAAAACACTAGCATTTTGCATCTCATATGAGTGTTAAGAGGAAAGTCATCGCTTTAAATATGAACTGTTTTCTTCCAGTCCCAGAGAAGAGCAGATGCAACAAGGTCATTTAGGGGGGATGGGAACTAGAGAATTACCCAGTGTAAGGAGATTCCATGGAAAAAGTCCAGCGAGTCCAGTGGATGAGGCATTTGGGTGGGGAAAAGTCCTGCTATGTTGCCAACCCAAACTAGAGTATTCTCTAGTCCCCTGATCCCCATGTCAGTCCCTCATAGAGACAACTTGAGTTACTTTGAGGATCAGGATGGAGACCTAGACTGCTTGCCAAGGAGCTCAGGAAGGCTAACAAAGCACCCAAAGAGATTAGCATTCAGCAGGGACCTGCAAGCCCTCTCAAGTCCAATGAGCAGGCCAGGTGCTGCTCTAGGGCATCCTTCTTGGCTCTCCCAAAGCTCAGGGTGTGAGGGAACAAGCCTTCCATTTCCTGAGCAACCAGGGTTCTGTGCATGCGTATGCTGGGGCTTCTAAGGGCATCATCTGCTCACTTCCTGTCTCTTATCGTTTTCGGACTGTTTCAGGTGGAAGCTTCCAACCAGACTGGGGACACCCTAAGGATAGAGACTGTGGTCTCTTCCTCCATCTCCATTGCATTCTTCCCATTACTCCACAAGTACAAAGAAGTTTATAGGATGTTAGAGCCAGGAGGGACCTTAGAACATAGAACATCATAGCTAGAGGAGGGACCTTAAAACCTAGATCTGGGAGGGAACTTAGGTCATAGAACATAGAATGTCAGAATTGGAAGAAACTTTAGAACATACAATTTCAGAACTAGGAGGAATCTTAGAATTTAGGATATCAGATCTAGGAAGGACTTCAAAACATAGAATGTAAGAGCTGGGAAGACTCTTAGAACCTAAGATGTCAAAACTGTAAGGGATCTTAGAACCTAAAATTTCCGATGTGGGAGAGAACTTTGGTCATGGAACATAGAATGTCAGAATTGGAAGGAACCTTAGAACATAAAATTTCAGAACTAGGAGGAGTCTTAGACTATAGAATTTAAGAGCTAGAAGAATCCTAAGGTCATAGTGCATAGAATAATAGAGCTGAGAACTTAGAATGTCAGAGCTATCAGGGACCTCAGAACATAACAAATAGAGTGCCAGATTTTGGAGAGGGCTCGGAGTGAAACAGAGCCAAGTCAAAGGCAGTATCTGTCCTCAAGAACCTCAGTGTACTTGGGGAGACTTTAGGCATATGGACCAGATGGGGAGCAATGTCAGGGGTCTTAGGATTCAGTATCCAGTTTAACCACTAAAGAATCCGAGTCAAAGAGATCAGTGCCTGTGACTTCAAAGAGGCTCCTGAGTGGGATCCCCTCAATTCTCAAAAACACCTAGGCTGCCCTGATCCTGGAGCTCCCCTACCTTCCAATCAACCAACTCAGCAGTGACTGTGACCCCCAGGAGGATCTGAGCTGCCCTCAACCTCAGGGTTACCTGAGGTCTCTACTGACAATGATGTCCTTGCTAGAGCGTCACCATTGTGAGCGTTGCCACTTAAGACACACAAAGGTGAGCTTCAGAGACCTAAATTTTCATAATTAAAATTTATAAGTATGGTTTTGACTTCCTCACTTTTTGCCTTTCTCCACAAAAATCCTTTTCTGTTGCCTCATTGTGTTGTTCAGGTGACCCGGGGTCCTTGAAGCCAATGCCAGCCCAGGTCAAAGTTTGGCCAGTTCAACTATCCTGGAAAAACTTCAGTTACAGTCTTGGAAACAGACTATGTCTGCTTTCCGAGGACATGTCTAGCAAGGCTGACCACTAGATGAGTCCTTTGACTCTGAAAATCCATGAGACAAAGAAAGTTACAAAATGGTTTGTGGTGCCCAGCCTCCTTTCCATTTCCATAGTGATGATGGAATGGTAGGAGAAAAGAGTGTGAAGGGGCCTACTTTAATGTTTAATACATAGTTTGAGGTCATCTAAAACCACTGACATTATGGTTTGTACTCTGAATCATCTCACATAAGGGTGACATCCTTGTCCAATGACCAACAAGTCAAGTGGAGTCATACTAATCTTGACATACTATAAATTAAATCAAGAGACAAACAGCAATTTTGTAGATAAATACCAGAAGAGTAGCTTACAGGCTAACCTTAAAATAAAGGAGTTGGTTTTATTGTGCATTCAAGGGCAACAAGAAATATCCTTTCATCTTCTATTACACGGCTCATGATAGGCATGTGTTAAAGTTGTAGAACGAACTCATTGCCTCGATGCATTTTCCAGTATAACTCTCCATCTTTGCTCTGGGAAGTTGTATCAAAGGATCTGTAATTGTCTTCCCTTTTTTAAACTCTGAGTCCCCAGCCAAAGACAATGCTTCTGGCAAAACATCTCAGCATTAGGAGATAGATCTATGGCTGACATCTATCTCACTTTCATTTCTTTGAATGCTTCCCCTTTAACTGTCTCCTCCCAAATGCATTCCTGATAAGTACCCCCAGAATACCAAATGCCAATGGTTAACATTGTTTATAAGGAAAAAGTAAATATTTAAAACAGACTGTTCCCATGACCAGAGGGAAAGGCTTCTGGCTCTCATCAAGGATCTTATACACTTAAACGACCTCCTCCTCCTCCTCCTCCTCCTCCTCCTCCTCCTCCTCCTCCTCCTCCTCCTCCTCCTCCTCCTCCTCCTCCTCCTCCTCCTCCTCCTCCTCTCCTCCTCCTCCTTCTTCTTCTTCTTCTTCTTCTTCTTCTTCTTCTTCTTCTTCCAATTGGGGTTAAGTGACTTGCCCAGGGTCACACAGCTTGTGTCTGAAGCCAGATTTGAACTCATGGTTTCCTGACTCCAGGCCCAGCCCTCTATCTACTGAGCCACTCAGGTGCCTCTGATAATTTATTCTGCTGATTGATTATTGGGGAGAGAGGGTGGGAACCCACCTTGCACTTCTGTAGGATCACAGGACTAGAGTCAGAGGGACCTCAGAGGCCATCCAGTCCCCCCTCTCACTTTACAGATGAGGAAACTGAGACTCAGGAAAGTAAAGAGATTTGTCCATGATCATGCAGGCAGCAAGGATCAAGGTGGGACACAAGCCCAGGTGCTCTGACACACAGCCAGAGCTCTTTCCACTGTGCTGTGTTACACACCCCACACCCCGGTAAAACTGATTTGTGTTTGTGTTTGTATCCCCAGTCCCAAAAACTCAACACCCAGTGACAGGGTCACTGTTTGATAAATATGTGATTGGTTGTGTGACCTAGGGCAAGTCACTTTCTGAGCCTCAGTTTCCTTATCTGTAAAATGATGGGATTGAGCTAAATGGCCGGAGGGCTCCTTCCATCTCTAAAGCCTGCCCCTCTCTCTCTCTCTCTCTCTGTCTCTGTGTGTTTGTCTCTGTCTCCTCTCTCTTTCTCTATGTATGTGTCTCTCTGTGTGTCTCTGTCTCTCTCTGTCTCTCCCTCTCTCTCCTCCCCCCCCCCTCTCTCTCTCTCTCTCTCTCTCTCTCTCTCTCTCTCTCTCTCTCTCTCTCTCTCTCTCTCCCCTTCTCTGTTCTCTCTCACTAGTCCTGCTTTAGAGTGAAGTTCCACTGAGATAATGTGTGTTAAAGGTGCCTCCAAGGAAGCTGGAAAGGCTGACCAGGCCATGTCTTTTTGTAGCTTCAGTAGCTGATCAGCTCAGCCCCAAAACATCAGGAAAACAGTGACTCACATGAAGCCAGATACACGCAGCTGACCCGGATTGGAGTTTCAACCTTGTCTGTCTTCCCCTCTTCTCGGCCTCCTCCCATGGGGCCTGGGAAGTGTCTGGGGCACCATGTGAGTGAGTAACTGAGGGCCAGGCATGGGATAAACAGACCTTGGGGTTGGGAAACGTTCCATAGCAGAGGCAGAGAGGAATCATGTGGCATTGGTCCAGCTCCAGCGGCAGGCACCCAGTAGCTCTGGGGAGGGATAATGTGAGAGAGAGAGTCAAAGAGAGACAGAGATAGAGATAGATAGATAGATAGATAGACAGATAGAGACAGACAGAGATAGAGACACAGAGAGACAGAGACAGACAGAGAGAGATAGACAGAGAGACAGAAACAGAGAAAGAGGTAGAGAAAGAGGGAGAGACAGAGGTAGAGAGAAACAGAGATAGACAGAGATAGACAGAGAAAAGACAGAAATAGAGACAGAGAGACACAGAGATAGACATAGATTTAGAGAGACAGACAGAAATAGAGACAGAGATAGAGACAGAGACAGAGCAATGTAAGCATGTATGAACCTATAGTAAAGCCAGGAAAACAAAGCCAGATAAGGGCACCCCAGACTAATAGCAAGCACTGGCTAAGGGCCAGTAGAAAACCAGGCCGAGCAGAGGGCCACAGTGCAGTAAATATCCACTGCGTTTAGGGCCAGTGCTTACTACTTATGTGACCTTGGATAACTTGCTCCCCCTCCTCTTCTTCCAAAAAACCAAAAACCCAAATAAAGGGGTTGGATTAGAGCCAAGGCTTTTGGCCTTTTTTGGTGGCATGGACCCCTTTGACCCAGCCTGGGGAAGCCTAGAGGCACCTTCCCTGAATTGTGTTGTAAATGTTTAAAAAAACTAGTACGTGCCCATGTAAAATCCAAGGACTAAATAGAGACTTTGGCATGGTATAGTGAAGTGGAGAGAACTCTTGGAAATTGGAAGATCTGGGTTCGAGTCCTGACTCTGACCTATTCCAGTGGTATGACTTTGGACTATTAGGTGGAAAGAGCATTAATTAGACTCAATCTATTTTCCTCCAGAGGGTGGAATTAGAAGCAAATGGTGGAAATTGTAGAGCCATTGATTCAGGCATGATTCATTCGTTCATTCATTCATTTATTTATAACTTTTAGTGCTATCCCAAGGTCGAACGGGGGCAGCTAGGTGGTACAGCGTAGAGAACACTGGGTGACCCCGGAGTCAGGAGGACCTGAGTTCAAATCTAACCTCAGACACTTACAGCTGTATGACCCTGGACAAGTCACTTAATCCTGTTTGCCTCAATCATCTCATCTATAAAATGAGCTGGAGAAGGACATGGCAAACCCCTCCATTATCTTTGCCAAGAAAGCACCAAAAGGGGTCATGGAGAGTTAGCCACGACCAAAATGACTCAACAATAACAAAATAGAATGGCCTGGTTTCCCCTCACTGAAGGTCTTCAGAAGGATGTGGGTGATCCCTTGTTGGGGAGATCATAGAAGGGATTCTCAGTGAGGATTGTGTTAGAACCAGCTTGAAGAAGCTGGTGAGAGCTGATAGTAAAATTCCCAGCGTAAGCATTTAGAACTCAGAAATCAACGAACACTACAAAGAAAGACTTAATTTATTGTTTTGTTGATCGTCCAGACTTAAAAAAGTGAAAAAGAAAACATACATTAAATTTATGACTTTTTTTGGAGAGCCAGTTGTTAAATAATTTCTCAACACAGCCCTGGATAAAGGTTAGAAGAGATGGCCACTGGGGGCGGGGGAAGGGGACCTTCCAGCTCAGAGAGACTTCACTTCCCCACCTGAAAAAGGAGGTGATAATACCTTGCACTACCTTGAGGAGGCTGAGACAGAGCCAAGAAGCATTCAGAGTGTGAGGGAAGCGAAAGGAGGCAGGGAGGCTTTTCTTTCTCCAGGTCTGAGGATCATTTGTGTGGTTCAGGTTTTCATTGTCTTTTCATTAAGCCGTGGGTTGCTTTCCTCTGTCACTGGGTTAGAAGCAAGGTGTCTTCCCTGTTTTGGGTAGCCCCTTCACATCTAATTCCATTCCCCTTTCTGACATGGGGCTGCTTAAGAGTTCTATGTCTGTTCTGTTAAGTTGGGCTTTTAATATTTTTGTAGATAATTCGGAGGAAGAACAGGACCAGGCCCTGTGCCCTGGAGCTAGCAGTCTGGGGGCTGAGAATAGAAGCCAGGGGCCCCTCAGGCTTTCCCTCAGAGAGCCAGTCTGTGCGGGAGCTTTAGGAAGGAGCAAACACTTGGATCCCTCAAGGCAGCTCAGCCCAGGCCTAGGCCCTGTTCCCGGGACACAGAGACTGGAGCAGTGAGAGCCAAGCGGGGCCGGGGGAGAGTGAGGCACGGCTGAGCCTGGCTACCCTGAAAGCCCTTTCCTTCCTTTGAAGAAAGTTGGGGGCTTGGTTTTTCCCTTCTCCAGAACAGATATAAGACCAGAGCTTGGAGGGATTAGCGAGTCTGCACCAAGGTTGCCCCTCTTCCCAAAGCAGCCCCAGGAACAGAGGAGTAGCATGTCTCAGACACAGTCCCTAGAGCTGGGCTCTTCTGCTTTCCAAGGGCTGGAGGGGAGCTCTGAGTCTGATGTCCATGCCCTGGGACAGTGCTCCAGGCACCCGACCCAAGTTGTAATTGTTCCCATTAAGTCCCTCTCCCGCTCCCTCCCTTTCTCTACTTTCCATCTCTCTGTCTCTATCAGTTTCTCTCCTCTCTGTCTTTTTCTCTCTCCACTCCCTTCCTTACTCCCACTCCCTCTCCTGCTCCACCTACTCCCCTCCTCCTTCCCTCTCTTTTCTCTCTCTCTTATTGCCTTATCTCTCATCTCTCTCTTCCTGTTCCTCTCCTGTCTCTCTCCCTCTCTTCCTCCCTATGTCTCTATCTCTGTCTCTGTCCCCCTCTTTTTCTCTTCCTCTCTGTCTCTCTCTGTCTCTTTCTCTTTTTCTCTCCCAATCCCTTCTTCCCTCTCCCTCTCCTTCCCTCCTCCCTTTTCTTTTCTCTTTCTCTCCGTGTCTGTCTCTGTCTCTCTGTCTCTGTCTCTGTCTCTGTCTCTGTCTCTGTCTCTCTCTCTCTCTCTCTCTCTCTCTCTCCAGTTTGAGTAATCTCTCCCAGAGTTAATAGTTAATTCTACTTCACTCTGTAGATGATGGAATGAAAATACAGACAAAGACACTGCATGTTGTTGGCAGGTCTGTGGGCATCTCTCTTCTTATCAGACTCCGATTTAACCCACAAACAGAATTCAGATTCCAGTTTCACAAGCAGTCAGCTGTGTAGAATAGTCTATCTGAAGAGAGTCTTAGGCTGAAAAGTAACCTAACACCAGGCAATGATCTCGACAGTAATCCTTGAGGTACATTCTAACAAGTTACTGTAATTTGAGCTTTAACAAAACACGAGATCAAAAGGAATTCTTGTAAATGGGTTTAAACTGCTTTATTTTAGACAACCTGCATGACATGTTTTTGAAAGCAATGCCTCCATTCTAAATAAATCAAGGTCAAAAACGAATGAATAAAGCTTATGATGAAATCGGTCCAAGTTTGTGCTGGTGTTGTGTAAATGACAAAAAGCAGCAGCCTGTTATGATGATGGGTGATGCCAAGTAACCAGCTGAATTTGTTAACATTTCCCCTTTTCTAAACCATTCTTAAGGAAAATCACAAGTGGTGTCTCACCATCCACCCGAAAGCTCAACAGGGCCACCATCTGGAGTCGTGTTTTTGCCTAGAAAGAACTGATTGTTTAATAAAATTAACAAGGATGTGTTTAATTTGTTGGGCAGCTCCCATCATGAAAGGTTTTACTGTCTGGCTTCCGTCCGAGACCGGCTTTGATTGATCTCATGTAGTCTCTGATGTACTTTTTGTAGGATTCTTTAGTGAGGCTAGTTTCTTGTAGATGGTGGTTCATTACGGTGATTACAGTGACATCTGTTCCTTCACTCAGGATCTTCAGCAGATGTATTCCTCGATGAGTGAATCGTCCGAGGTAGCCTCTGTCCTACTGATCTTCTTCCCCTCCATCAAGGAGGTCTGGAGACATTTGGGCAAAGGGCTCGATTGTGGAAGCCTTAGTCTCTTTGTAATTCTATCTCATTATGCTTAATAAACAAACTCGCAAAAATGGTTAGCAATTATACAGTAATTTACTATTTGCAAAGGGCTTTATGTTGTCTCATTCAATCCCACGGGAACATGGCCTTAGAAAAGCTAATTGCCCACGAATGATCACAATAGAGGCTCAAGAGAAAGCAGATTTCCCAGAGTTGAAATGAGTCTAGAACCATAGAGATTCTCCTACTTTAATAATTCTGAGCTATATTTTATAACACGGTCCTAGACCACTCTTGTTCCTCGGGCTGACCTCCGCAGCACGTGCCAGGAGGAAGAGTCTAAGAATTCCTTCATGGAGCATCCTCTAGTGGGCAGTGGAGGTACTGCAGCCTGCACTAACCCTCATCCATGAGGAACACAGAGGAAGCCTGAAATGAATTAAAACAGTCGTGCTAATAACGGTAGCAAGCACTTATGTAGCACCAAGTCATGTGGCTGGCACCGTATGGAGTGCTTTAGAAATATTATCTCATTTAGGAGATGGATGCAGCTATTATCCCCACTGTGCAGGTGGAGAAACTGAGGCAAACCAAGATTAAATGACTTGCCCAAGGTCACAGGGGCAGTGTCTAAGGGTGGATTTGAACTCAGGTCTTCCTGACTACAGGCCCAGCACTCTATCCACTGGGCCATCAAGCGGCCTTGGAAAGTACTTAGCTGATGGCTTGGGTCTAGTGCCACCTGGTGGACAACTATGTGTTACATTCCCACACTGATTAAATAATCAATAAAACGACCTGTTTTTCGTTGGCTTGTGGAAAGCAGGATACTAAATCATCATCAAAGACAAAGTCCAAAGTCCAAAGATTAAAAACTGTTTGTGTTCTCCTCCGTCTTCAGTTTTGTTGGTTTATCCCACAGCGCACGTGGGAGGTTCCCTGGAAAAATCAATTCATTCTATCCCTCAGTCAGTCAATTAGTATTGGGCACCTACTGTACACAAAGCTGTCTGCTTAGGGGAAGGGGAAGGGAGAGGGACTAGATAAGACCCATTCTCCGCCTTCATGGGGCTCAGGCAGGGACAATCAGCAGTGGAAAACAGGGTGCGTATATGTGTGTGCACATGTGTGTGTTTGTGTGTATGTGTGCATACATGTGTGTACGCTGGCGGGGTGGGGGGCTCTTAAAGGAAGAAGACACAAACCAAGACTGGTGTAACACACAAAAATGGGTGACAGAGGCATTAGAGGGGAACATGACAAAATGCTGCCTGAGGTTTCAGAGGGAAGCTTGGCATGAGTGGGGATTGCTACCTCTTGGCACAGTCTCCTCTCTGCACAAAACGAGGCACCTGAAGATGGCGGCTGGTAAGCAGGAACTAGTGTGAGGTCTGTGCCGAGTCCCTCCAAAAACCTATAAGAAATGGCTCTGAACCAATTCTAGAATGGCAGAACCCACAAAACAGCAGAGGGAAGCAGGGCCCCAGCCCAGGACAGCCTGGATGGTCTCTGGGTGGGGTCTATCCCACACGGACCTGGGAGCTGGGAGCTGGGAGCTGGGAGCTGGTAACGGAGTGGAGCAGAGCCCAGCCTGAATGGTGTGGACCATCCAGACCAGAAGCCGGGTGGAGGGGGCCCTAGCGCCCTGAATCAGTGAGCTGCAGCAGTTACCAGACTCCTTAACCCACAAACACCAAAGACTGCAGAGAAGGTTGGTGGGAAAAGCTGTGGGAGTGGAAGGAGTTCCCAGTTCGGCTTCCAGCCCCGGGGGCAGCGGAGGTGGGGCAGCTACAGCTGTTGTTACTTCCAGCTCCAGGCCCACCTGGTGGGAGGAATTAAGTGGCAGATCAGAGCAGGAGTGTTCAGCCTGCTGAATATCTAAGCCCAGTCCGGGTTGGGGGTTGGGGAAGGAGCAGTGCTGGTGTGGCAGAGCTGGCACCTCCCCCCCAAACGTGGAACATAGAACTCTGTAGTCTACAAGCAGTCATACCCCACTGAAAAACTCAAAGGTCAAGTTAGTTGGCTGAGAATATGGCCAGGCAGCGAAAACGCACCGAGATTCAGTCTCAGACTTTGCATTCTTTCTTTGCTGACAAAGAAGACCAAAACATACAGCCAGAAGAAGTCAACAAAGTCATAGAGCCTACAACGAAAGCCTCCAAGAAAAACATGAACTGGTCTCAGGCCATGGAAGAGCTCAAAAAGGATTTGGAAAAGCAAGTTAGAGAAGTAGAGGAAAAATTGGGAAGAGAAATGAGAAGGATGCGAGAAAACCATGAAAAACAAGTCAATGACTTGCTAAAGGAGACCCCAAAAAATACTGAAAAATATACTGAAGAAAACAACACCTTAAAAAGCAGACTACCTCAAATGGCAAAAGAGCTCCAAAAAGCCAATGAGGAGAAGAATGCCTTGAAATGCAGAATTAGCCAAATGGAAAAGGAGGTCCAAAAGACCACTGAAGAAAATACTACTTTAAAAATTAGATTGGAGCAAGTGGAAGCTAGTGATTTCATGAGAAATCAAGATATTATAAAACAGAACCAAAGGAATGAAAAAATGGAAGATAATGTGAAATATCTCATTGGAAAAACCACTGACCTGGAAAATAGATCCAGGAGAGAGAATTTAAAAATTATTGGACTACCTGAAAGCCATGATCAAAAAAAGAGCCTAGATATCATCTTTCAAGAAATTATCAAGGAGAATTGCCCTGATATTCTAGAGCCACAGGGAAAAATAGAAATTGAAAGAATCCACCGATCACCTCCTCAAAAAGATCCCAAAAAGAAATCTCCTAGGAATATTGTCCCCAAATTCCAGAGCTCCCAGATCAAGGAGAAAATACTGCAAGCAGCCAGAAAGAAACAATTTGAGTATTGTGGAAACCCAATCAGAATAACCCAAGATCTGGCAGCTTCTACATTAAGAGATCGAAGGGCTTGGAATACGATATTCCAGAGGTCAATGGAGCTAGGCTTAAAACCAAGAATCACCTACCCAGCAAAACTGAGTATCATGCTCCAAGGCAAAATATGGATTTTCAATAAAATAGAGGACTTTCAAGCTTTCTCAGTGAAAAGACCAGAACTGATTAGAAAATTTGACTTTCAAACCCAAGAATCAAGAGAAGCATGAAAAGGTAATCAAGAAAAAGAACAAGAAAAAGAAATTGCAAGGACTTACTAAAGGTGAAATGTTTTGTTGACATTCCTACATGGAAAGATGATGAGTATGATTCATGAGACCTCAGTATTAGGGTAGCTGAAGGGAATATGCATACATATATGTTTATGTATATATATGGGTGAATGTGTATGTATGTATATATCTATGTGTGTATGTACATATATATATATGTATATATATATATATATAAAGAGAGAGAGAGAGAGAGAGAGAGAGAGAGAGAGGGAGAGAGCAGACACAGGGTGAGTTGAAGATGAAGGGAAGATATCTAAAAGAAATAAAATCAAATTAAGGGATGAGAGAGGAACATACTGAGAGAGGGAGATAAGGAGAGATAGAATGGGATGGATTATCTCGCATAAAGGTGGCAAGAGGAAGCAGTTCTGTGGGAGGAGAGGAGAGGGCGGGTGAGGGGGGAATGAGTGAACATTGCTCTCATCAGATTTGGCCTAAGGAGGGAATACCATACATACCCAATTGGGAATCTTACCCCACAGGAAAGAAGAGGGAAGAAGATAAAAAAAAAATGGGGGGGATGATGGAGGGGAGGGCAGATGGGGGTGGAGGTAATCAAAAACAAACACTTTCAAAAGGGGACAGGGTCAAGGGAGAAAATTCAATAAAGGGGGATGGGTTGGGAAGAAGCAAAATATAGTTAGTCTTTCACAACATGAGTATTGTGGAAGGGTTATACATAATGATACACATGTGGCCTATGTTGAATTGCTTGACTTCTTAGGGAGGGTGGGTGGGAAGCGAAGAGGGGAGAGAATTTGGAACTCAAAGTTTTAAAAACAGATGTTCAAAAACAAACAAAAATGTTTTTGCATGCAACAAGAAAATAAGATACACAGGCAATGGGGCGTAAAAATTTATCTTGCCCTACAAGAAAGGAAGGGAAAAGGGGATGGGAGGGGAGCGCTGACTGGGGAACAGGGCGACCAGAATATATGCCATCTTGGAGTGGGGGGAGGGTAGAAATGGGGAGAAAATTTGTAATCCAAACTGTTGTGAAAATCAATGTTGAAAACTAAATATGTTAAATAAATTTAAAAATATCCCTGAAAAATAAATAAATAAATAAATGGCCCCCCCAAAAAAAGTAAACAAAAAAAAAAAAACAGAAACGAGGCACCTCTGGCAGCAAGAAGAACAGATTGGAGGAAGAAAGGGTAGGGTCAGCGAAGGTCCAGACGTAAGTGTAGCCAGCCAGCACTGAGCCGAGGGAAAGCCACTGGGCTGGCAGAGGTGGAGGAGCAGCGGGGGAGGTGCAATGTGTGTGTTGGTGGGGGGCAGCCTGCAAGAGGGATGCTGGGGGTGGGGTGGCTGTACCTTGTGTCTCAGGGGATCCACAGGCAAGGTAAGAGGTGTGGGCCCATCAGTCATTCATCAAGGAACTGAGGAAGCCCAGACCCACCTCCCAGGTGGACACCCTGGGACAAAGTCACATCCATCCCACGTCTCTTGTGGCTCCCAGCTCAGACAGGTTTGGCAGCTGACTCACTATGTGACCATGGACGGGTCATTTGCTCTTCTCAGCCTCAGTTCCCCATATCTACAATGTAGCGTTCACTACAACTGCAACTGGATTTGATAATGCTTTTGACTCCTCCATTTCTGAAGGCTTTAATAACATTAATTAATAACATAGATACAGCTTACTATGTGCCAAGGGCTTACAGAGATCTCATTTGATCCTTACAACAACTTTTGGAGGCAGGTGCTACGATCATCTCCATTTTACAGTCGAGGAAACAGAGGCAAGCAGCAGTTAAGTGCCTTGCCCAGGATCATACAGCTAGTAAGCATCTGAGGCTGGATTTGAACCGTCTTACTGAGCCACCTAGCTGCCTGTTTAACGTTTATACAGCATTTTCCTCCCAAAACTTTGGTGGGGGAGGGTGGTTACCTCTGGTGTTTACCTAATACTCTCCAGTTTACAAAGTCCTTTAGATACAATTTCATTTGATCTTCAGGGGGGCCCTATAACAGGGGTAGATGGTTGCCTTTGGTTTGGGTTTAAAACAAAGCTCAGCCTTTGAGAATTTTTGCCCTGATCCACCAATGCCTGACTGCAAGGCCACAATTCCAGGAAAGGGTTAATGATTTTCTGGACTCTCTCCCTTCCCCTTGCCATTATGACAAATGGCAGAAATGCAGACTCATCCTTCTCATATGATTTTCCATTTGGAGACAGCATAGCCCCAGCAAACAGCTGTGACTCAGGGAGCTTGCTCCGATGAGGAAAACATTTCTGTGGCTTTCATAACGCTTCTGTCTGGGTGGCAGCTGTGTCCCCCCTTCCCCTACACACACACCCCTTCCCCAGAAACATGTGGCCAACAAACCGGATGTTCCAATCTCCATTTGGAATGCCTTCCCCCTCCTCTTTACCTACTAATTCCTACCTGTCCTTGAAGGCCATCCCTAGGCCGTCTTCCTCTTCCAGGGAGCTCTCATTGATACTCCCTTAGTCTACTTGGCTTGACTACTCATCGATTCCGACAGCACTCAGGGTCTGGAATCCCTGGTGCCCTGTTCTGCTCTTCTTCCATCTTCCCTCCACAGTCAGCCCATGGCCTTCCTAAGGTCCAGGTTGGCCAAGGGGCAAAGATGGAGGTGGGGAGATCTTTTCAGACATAGTGGATGACTTGGGTGTGATCAAAGGAGCAGCCAGATACAAGAGATATTGCAGAGACAGAAAGGCCAGGACTCGCTAAGTGGACTGGATGATTCCAAGGTTATTAACCCAGGAAACCCACAGCAGAGCCAGCATTCTACCTCCAGGACCCTCTTGTCACAGGCCCAACTATCACAGAATAGTGGCATCTCAATCCTACTTAAGGTGTGCAGAGGGCTAGATGTACATTGTCTAATTGGAAACCATTCAGTGATTTTTAAAAACAGTTCCTACAGATATTATTGTCATTTTACAGATGGGGAAATGGAGCCTCAGAGAGTGCTTGCTCATGATTAAACAAATTCTTTAAGTGTCAGAGGCGAGATTTGAACACAGGTCTTCCTGACCCCAAGATCGGCCCTCCCTCCGTTATTCCATGATGCTTAAGCTGCACCCCTCTCCCCACGTTCACATTTCTCATACCATTTTATAGGGATCTCTTCTTTGCATGGACCTCAATTTACCTTGAACTGCAAATATTTGTGTACTCCTCTCTTCTCATTAGATTGTAAGCTCTTTGAGGGCACAGACTTCACTTTTCACCTTTGTATGTCCAACCTCTCCTAGAGTGTTCTGCTTAATTCATGCTGGTCAAATGGAGTTGAATAGCAGGCCTTGCAGATGCTACTTCTTGATTGGACTCCCCTGGATCTGCCCAGAGGGATGAGATCATGGAGGCTTTCTTCTCCTCTTACAAACTATGGAGCAGAAAGGTGGCATCAATCCTGCCCCTTTTCCCCATATGGTTGGCAGCTCTCTCTTCCCAACAGCCTTCTCTGTAAGCTTCCCAACAATCAGGGAGTCTTAGGATGTCTGAGGTGGAAGGAACTTTAAAGGACGTCTAGGCTAACCTTGACATTTTGTGGAGAAGGAAGTGATTCAGTCAAGGTGCCATCGGAACCCACACAAATGGGCAGCCATGTCATGGATGCAGACTAGGTATGACAAATGAGGAGGGGAGTACCATACCAATGGGCTTTAGAGCTCCAGTTACAATACTCCATCTCCCATCTCCAGGCCTTTGCACAGGCCGTTCCCCATGCCTGGAATGTATTCTCTTCACTTCTGCCTTAGCTTCCTTCAAGGTCTAGCTTAATCAACACCTTCTTCAGGAAACTTATCCTGAAGTCACTAGTTCCCCACACCCTAAAAATTATTATACATACAGAGAGAGAGAGAAAATTTCCTTATCTTGGTATGCTTGTAAATGTTTAACAACCAGCTCTCCAAGAATATATATCTATATCTATATCTATATCTATCTATCTATATATATATATATATAGTGTGTGTATATATGTGTATATATATATATATATACACGCACACACACACACACACTCTCAATACACTTCTAGTTTAATCTTCTTTATCAACATTCTCTCCATCCCTTTCTCAATTCTAGACAATCAACAGAACAATGAATCAAGCCCTGAATTGTGCTGTTTTGTTGACTTATCAAGTATAAAGCTAGCATTGAAAGTTTAACTGCTGGCTCCCGGACACTCCTGGATGTATGGTCCCAGTAAACTATAAGCTCCTTGAGGGCTGGTGCCGCCATGTTTTTGTCTTCGTACCCCCAGCACCTTTGCACTGTGCCTGGCACATAGTAGATGCTCAGTAAATGTTTGTGGACTTAATAGATATGGCTGTTTCCAGGGCCCGTCAAAAATAATTAACCTTTAATTATTCTTAAGATTCCTTAAGCTTAATTAATCTTAATAGAGGTAAATTGGCCATAACCTTGGGCAAACATTTAATGGGTGTTCTTTTATTTCTCTCCCAGTGCAGTGTTTATTTTTCATTTATTTTTAAATGTATTTTATTAGGAACGCAATCGTCAGCAAACAAACGTTTCATTATACACAGAACAAAAAGAGGATTGTATGTGAAGCCTGTTAAGGTGAAACACACACACGCTTGGGGGCCCTCAGGTATAAGTTTTATTAAATATCGTTGCTCCTACACTGTGTCCTCACGGTCTGAAAAAGGCTTCAAGTATAGGCCCCGTAATGACCCATATTTATCATTCCAACACCACCTGGGCTAAATGTAGAGGGTGACAGTCCTAAGCCTTGCCTCTGGGGGACTCATTCTGTGAACACAGCTCATGAACTCTGAGAGGGTGCCCCCCCACCCCCACCTCCATGATGGAATCACAGCTCTTTGGATCATCAAAGGACTCATTCAACTTTGTTTCCCACTAACTCCCATCCTTTATACAACGTTCATGTCTTAAAAATGTTGTTCTTTTCATGCAGCAAAGGGTGGTGTGTGTGTGTCTGTGGTTCACAGGGAGGCAAGAATAGAAATCTCTCCTGTCTTCTCCCTTCACCTTATTCCAACAGAGACCGATTCCTGCCAGGAGGGAAAGCGGGAGGTCGAGGCCAAAGGCTCTGTGATGATGAGGGACTAGAGTTCAGGGGAGAACTGAGGGCTGGATAAATTTTTTATTTTAACTTGGAAGATCTTATCTTCTGCAATAGACATTGATCTACAGCTACAACTATCTTTGTGGGGCGGGGCTTTTTGCTTATGTTCAATGAGCACCATGAAACCAGATGACCAAACTCCCTATGAAATGCTGTTTTCTGTTGTCTTTGGATATACAGTTGTTGTTGCCGGACAGTCATTTCAGTTGAGTCCAACTCTTCGTGACCGCATCTGGGGGTTTTCTTGGCAAAGATGCTGGAGTGATTTGCCATGTCCTTCTCCAGCCCATTTTACATACTGGATACACAAACTACTTCCTTTATCTATGCCTCCAAAGAGAACCTGTAGGTCATGCTCCAATACATGTCACTTCTTTTATTTCCTGGCTTCATTTACAATGAGAAAATCAATTTTCACGCGGTTTAATTTCTGATTGCAATGTTATTATAATGATATTGTCCCTTAAAAAAGAAATAAAAAGAACCTCGCCCTCCCTGCCTTCTTTGCAGAAGTGAGGGGATTACGGGTGTGGAACATTGAATATGTGGTCAGATTTAGTTGATGTCTGTCAGAGAAGTAATGGTGAAGGGATATACATGGAAACAAAGATGATATAAAAACAATAGGTATCAATGATATATATATATGTAAACACACACAAATATCTATATGTGCATACACACAAATATACATACACATATACACACATATAGACACACACACATATATACATATACACAGGCATACACACACACACATATATATACAGACACACACACATATATATCACACACATATATACACATACACATACACATACATATATATATATATATATACATGTGTATATATACGTAGAGAGAAAGTTCAGTTCCTCCAGTAGCTTGTGGATTAATTAGTTGCTGGACCAAGATCTCACACTGAAATTACCAAGTTATAATATCTTTAGGAGGTCAATATACTGGGTAATATGTAATATGACTAAGAAACAACTTACCGACCAAAACCCTGTGTAATCGTTATCTGTCCTCTTCCACCCTTCCCCCGCTGCAGAAACAGAAGGCAGGGAAGGACAGAGGGCCATTTTTCTGTTTCGTGGGTCCTCGAGAGCAAAGAATTGCTCGCTGAATGGTCAGCTCTCAGAGAGGCAATGGGTCTCTCCATATTTAAGAGTAACTAGGATAATACTTAAAGACTTTCTGGCACAGAAGCTGCCATCGCCTATGCTCTGCTGGCCCAGCCTTGAAGACCTCAGGGCCCTACCTCCAGGCTGCAATGAGGCACTGAGGGAGGACTTTTGTGGGAGACATTTTAACAAGCCATTGTTGACTTTAAATTCAATTCTGGGGGCACATTTTTTATAATGTAGAGAGACAACCACGATAGTGGAGGGTCTTAAGTTCATACCCTGTGAGGATCACTGGAAGGAACAAGGGATGCTTCTTAACCTAGAGAAGAGGTGGGGTAGGGAGACAGTGAACATAACATTTGATGGCAGGTATTTTAAGGGATGGGATGATGAAGAATGAGACTTATTCTCCTTAGCAGAGGGGAGAGCAGAAGCAATGAGAAGTTACAAAGAGGTGAATTCAGGTATGGCTACACTCTCCTTCCTTCCCCATCTTGACCTCTTAGTAAACCAGTTCAACTCTAAACTGTCTCTTCTCTTGACCGCTTAGCCCATTGCTGATCTAGCCCCAGAGAAAATCAAGATCTTGCTGGCTGGATCCAGTACGAGCTTATGCTATGTAATATCAACTGGGCCCTCACTGCTGGGAGGCAATTCTTTTATGCCTCCCTCATCGAGTCACTATCCCACTTTCTACAGCAGCTCTCCCAGTAATTTTCATCCCTCCTCAAGCCTCCCATGGCTCCATGTCAGACCCGAGAGCCCTCTTAAAATAGAGAATAGGTCAGAGTGGGAAGGGATATTGGGGGTTTTTGATGTATTCCAATAAAATGTCCATACACTACAGAGGGAAGAAACCAACCACCAAACTGGCCCAGACATAAAAAAGATTTAGAATTCGTGTCTTAGGGGCCCATACCACCAAGCCTGATTGACCTGAGTGGAAGAAATGGAGGTTAAGAGGAGAGGCAGGTGCCTTGAATATTCTAGGGACTTAATAAGGGATGATTTGGAATAAACTCCCAGGACTATTCCATACACACACACCTCCATCCCTGCCCCACCTTCGACCCCTTTCCATGTGTTTTCCCTCATTAGAATGTAAGCTAGATGAGGGCAGGGATTGTCTTTCCTTTAGCTTGGACCTGTATTCCTAACACTCTGCACAGTGCTTGGCACATGGTAAGCACTTAAATGCTTTATCTGGCTGCTCTGTGTTCTATTATACATAAAGTTAGGGATTATCAGAGCAGGAAGGGACCTTAGACAAACCCCTTTGATTTCTTGACTCCTAATCTTTCTCTACACTCTAGCTTACTTACAATGATTATTTTAATTGTGTAAATAGGGAAAAAACAACTCAGAAAGCTACACAAAATCAACATTTTATTTTTTCCTTTAATATTACAATTCTAAAACTTCACTTGAAGCTCCAAGTAACACATAAGCCAGTTGGCTACTTAAGAAAACGAGAGCCTTCCTTTAAGGCAGGTCGCTTCAGACATCTTTAGCCAGCTCCAGGGCTGGGGGAGGGCCAGTCTGCATTCTTACATCACAAATTCCAGCAACACAGGAACATCACATGCCCATGTCAAAATGGCCCCCTGAGGCTTTCTCACCATTCCCCTGCTGTCCAGGGGCCTGGTCAAGCTCGACCTGCCAGATCCACCCCTGTATACATAATGAAAAATACTGCAATTTTCTCCGGCCCCAGCTCCAAAGTGGGGAGGGACAGTTTATGCAATATGATAAACCATTCGTCAAAGAAAACAAAGTAGGAATACTTGTCTATAATATTTGATATTCCCGTACACAGTATAGGTGAAACCCGAATTACTAGCAGCCCACCTCAGGCAGTGTGGCTCTTCCTCCCTCTGGCATTACTCTAATATTCCAGCATGAGTAACCAGAGGGACAGCTGGGCCTATAAAGTTCATGCATAAAGTGAATGCTGACCGAGGACAGAGGAGAACAGTAACTCAGTGGTTTGTGCTTACATAAATACACATAAGGGGAATCATGCATTTACCATGTAAAATAAAATGTACATTATCTAGAAAACCTCAATAAAATTGCCTATAAAAATATAAACTGTAGTGAAAATATACAAAACGTACTTATTCATTGCATGAAAACACGAGAATTTATCATTTTCATCTTGAACATTGGCATTTCCAAAGCGCTGGCTTAGAACAGGCCAGGATGACTGCCATTCTTCCAGCTGAAATGGGAGACCCAGAAGTAAGCTGCTCTGCATGACCTCTGGGGTCCTTCACTAATTATCCAGTCTTGGTCTCTAGAAACTCATCATCTGGCAGCCCATTTCCCCCATGGGTTCTCACCACAGGAGGACAACAGTGCATCCCATTCCACTATAAGGTGAACAGCATGAACCTCTAGAGACTCTAAGATGAATTTTGAGGAAGTTTAAGCTCCCTCCTGCCGGCTCTTTGGTAGAAGAAGTGAATGTTGGAGTAAGGGATAAGCCTTTCTTTCCCTGCCCCCACCCCTGCTCTCTGCTGGGATATCAGTGAACTTGTTCTTCCACATTCTCTTCTGCTGTGGTTCCAGAGCAGTGGGGAATAGGGAGTGGTGATGGGGATGGATCCCAGAATTGCCAGAGTAAGAAATGTAATTGCCTCCCATGTTCCTAAGAAATTCCAATACAGACAGCCCTGCAGAGATCTATTGGTCCCGTGAATTCCTTCCAAGGAACAGGCCCTCTGCTCCAAAAGATCACCACAGTATCTACTAGGGAATCAGCTGATCAAACACCATCCGCCCCATTAAGAAAGGGCTGAGTTTACAAATTCAGCCCACATGTGGCAGTTCTCTCTAGAAACTTTCTTGAACCACTTTCAAACAGCAGTTGCAAGATCTGTTTCTAAAAACAGAATCTAGCAACAAGTTAACCCCAGTAGATCTGCCAGAGATGAGGAAATCTCCACCCTGGAGTTTGCCAAGTTAAGAACCATCACTTCACAGGGCAGACGGCAGAGCTGCTCAGTGTGCAGCAGTAGCTGGGGAAGTTGTCCCAGATTGGCTCGTAACTGCAAGGCTCAATTGTCCACCAAGTTCTGAAGAAGTGTGTGCTCTGCTAACTCCACTTACAGCCATCTTTCCCCACCCCAGCCAGGGATGAGTTTTAGAAGGAATTTCACATGAAATTATTATCTGAATAGAAAATAAGACTACTGTATTAAAGGTGCAGCTCACTGTAGAGCCTGGCCTCCTCAAAAGAATACTCCAAATTCTAACATCAGAAAGATTAAACTGAGCCTCAGTTTGTTGGACAACTAAAAAAATGGGTGGAAATATAAAATTTTTTTAAAAAAATAAACTTGATCATAAAACAGAATTTCTAGAAATCACTGAACAAAAATTTGAAAGTTAGTGTCCACAGAACATATGTCATTATTTCCAGAAGTCTTCAGTCAAGATAGGGATGTTGGAAAAAATGTAATTTCAAACCTCAGTTTTTAAAAATGTTCCTTACAATATCTATGAGTTAGAGTGGAACCATGGTATTAAGCACAAAACAACTTCCTCCAACTAAAGTCTGTCTAAACCCAAAATGGACATATATTTATTACTATAAACTAAAGGAAATCTCCCAGAACAAAGGCCCTCCCACATTCTGATTTGATTAGAACAGATGGCAGCCACTTTATTATCAAGTAGCATCCCAGGGCACACTAACAGCTGAGAGGAAGCCCCTGTAAACAGCCAGCCACAGGCTGACAAGTGACCAAAGACGATTGCTAACATTAAGGAAAATGTGGCTCTCTAGGAGAGACTTGATATCTTTCTCCAGCTTCTCACAAAGGAAATGCTCTAAGACTAACCATGGACCAATGGGGCCATTCACCCCGACAACACGGAGAGCCAAGGCAGGGGTAGAAACCTTGGATGGTAAAACTCCTCAGGAAGTGGCGCTTGAATTAGAGAATGCAAGGAAATGCACCTGGAGCCAAATCAGTTTGCTCTTTTGGGACAGAAACTTCTGAGAAAAACTGAAGGTGGGAGACGCTTAGCCTTCCCAGCCACTGAGGAAATGTGGCTACCCCTGACCCATCCTTGGTCAATGCCCAAGCTGTGTTTGTTTGTGTGATATGGTTTTGTTCCCTTGTTGGGAAGTCAAATCTTACACTAATCAAAGAGTCTTGCCCAGGTATTTACCATAAAGTCCCCTCCCCCCAAATCGCTCCAAGACTGCCATGGCTGTTGGCTCCACAGCATATAGATTTGCCACCAATCAATGCATCTTAACAAGCTGAATGCCACTGAAGATGACAGCCCTATTACTCTCTGTACCTACTATAAACATGATTGGCAAATACTACTGAGGAGAATTATGGAGGGGCTATGTATGTGGAGAGTTTCAAAGCCCTAAAGTTGCTTTTGAATTCTTGTTTGGGAAGATGCCCATGGAAGAGCAAGGAGAAATGCAAATAGAGGATTTCATAGGGCATTTTCACTGCAGCTTTACACAAGTGTATAGAAAAGCATTTCACTGACAACATTTTAGAAAGGGAGGGACACCCTCTTTCGAGAGCACCTTCTGCTGCTTGTCCCCCATGCAGCAGATGCCAGACAACCCTGGTCAGGAAGGTCGGGCGTCCATCCCCCAGAGACGCTCCATGTGGAGACTGCTCCGGCTACAGAACGACTCTCTACAAGCTAGGGCATTGCAAGGGCCTGAAGAGTCAAGCAAGATCAGGTCTGAGGAGGGAACAATGGTTCTGGGCCTGCAGATGCTGCCGAGCCTGCCGACAAAAGTTTCCTAACTTCACACACAACTGACACAGGACTGTGTGAAAAACGGCTGTAAACAAGTGAATGGGATTCTAACTCAGGCATTAAAAAAGGCCGTCATGTTTGGAAATGTGTCCAGCAGACTTCCAAACGCTGACGTGTACATTCTCTGTTTTAAAGAACAGACTGGCCTGAGCTCAGCCTGCTCACCTCGCTTTGGTCAGGATGCCCTGGGAGGGCAGGGCTCCGCTCAGCTGTCCTCATCATCATCGCTGATGAGGTCGCGCTTGTCAGGGTCGGTGTCTCGCTCCCTCATGAAGTCCTCCCGGATGGCCTCCAGCTCCGTGAGCTCAAGGCGCACCTTCTCCAGGTGGTAGCTCCTCCGATTCCGGATTGGCCGCAGAGGAAAAGGGTTCAGGTCATTAAAAGCAATACTGATCAGCTTCCTAGAAGACAAACACACCAGGGACAAAGGATGGCATTGCTCAGCTGTCTTCAGTCAAGTTTTCATTTCAGTAAATCCTCAATCAGTCAAGCAGCATTCATTAAGCACCTACTATGAGCCAGGCACCACACTACGTACAGGGGATACGCAGAACAGCCAAAGACATACCCTCAAAGAGCTCTCTGTCCAGTGTGGGAAACAATACGCAAACAGCTATGGACAAACAAATTACAGACAGGATAAACTGGGGCTGGAGGGAGGCCTAACCCTAAAGGGGATCTCGCACCCGTAAACGCTTGATGTTGACTCGGTCCTTCAGAAGTATTCCTAGTGAATGGTGAGGTGGAGAGCGCACTGGAGGGGAGACTGCAGGCTCTCTCTGTGTGACCTTGGCCAAGTCACTTCTATGAGCATCCCTTTCTTTGTGGGTTGCACTCTTTCTAACTCTAAATTCTATTATCTGTGATCCCAGGGCAGTTGTACGGAACATCTGAGTCATACGTTTATAGGATTATTCAATACAGAGTACCATTTAAGGATAAAAAACTGAGGGCAACTATGAATATATTCAACAATTTAAAAAATTAAAAATTTTAAAAATTCAATAATTTAAAAAAATAAAACCTCAAATGTCCTGAGGAATCACTGTAGATTTCTGACACTCTCTACTTTTATCCATCATGTTCTCATAGCCAAAAATGACCTTTTGGAGGGCAAGAAGCTTTTTCTTCCGAGGCTGGCATAAGACACAACAATCATCATGATGGGGGCTCATGGGACCGTCCATCCCTCAGCATGGCTCTCTCCTGGACCCTGCTCTTTTCTAACTCCCTATCCCTTGGTAATCTCAATAGCTCCCATGGACTCAACTGTCATGTATATATAGATGCCTCCCAAATCCACACAGACAGCCCAAATCTTTCTTCATTTCTAGCCAAGGCACATTAACCTCGAGGTTCTGTCTGCACTTCCAACTCAATATATCCTAAATGGAACTAATCATCTTTCCCCTCCACTAAAAAGATTCCCTGTTTCTACGGATAACGCCAGCATCTTTCCAGTCATTGGTTGGAAAGCTGAGTCATACTGGATCCCTCCCTGTCCTTTACAGGCCTTCACCCAGGTTTAATCAGCTGCCATGTCCTGCCTGCTCCATGTCTACAACCTTTCTCACATCCGTCACTTGCTTTCCCTGACTCTCGTCACCTACCTGGACTATTATAACAACTTCTATACAAGGATCCTTGCCCACAATCTCTCCAATCTAACCTCCACCCAGCAAGCAGCCAAAAAGGGATATTCTCTGACCACAACCTCAAGTTGTCCCTAAGATAAAATACAAACCCCACTGTTAGGAAGTGAGAGTCCTTCACACCCTGGCTCTAGCTGAGATTTCTCTCTTCACAGCTGTGTTCCCAGCCCACTTGGCTTCTGCTTCGCCTGCCTCGGCATCCCTGCCCAGGCTGTCCCTTCTCCGTTGCTTTTTCAGAATCTTCCATTTCTTCAAAGCTCAGCTCAAGCACCACTTCCCAAAGAATGACCTTGTATTTGTTTGTTGCATATTTTGTTATTTCTTTTTACATCTTCACACATATAAAAATGACCCTGGAGGACGAAGGTGGCACCCAGCACCCAGCACACCTGGTGATTAGTAAGGATTTGTTGAGTGGCTGAATGCTTTAGATTTCCACAAAGTATAAGATCAAAGGAAGTCAGAGAGATAAGAATCACAGAACCTTGAGCATCTAGTCCAGGGCTTCCTCACCTTTTTCCACCTGGGACTCCTTTTTGCTCAGCTTTCATCGGCTGTGTGGCCTGAGGGCAGTGCAAAATGCGCATGCTTTGTGTTCAGAACCAAGGCTGCAGTGAAGTTACCCAATGCAACAGGACAATTGCTGATAGAAACACCTCAGATTCATTACGCGTTTGATTTTTAATTATTTTTTGGTTGTTGCATATTCTGAAACCTTTTGCTATTTTTTTTTATCATTGACAAATTTTTGTGGCCCCATATGGGGTCCTGACCCACAGTTTAAGAAGTGCTGAATTTTAGTCCACAGAGGCCCAGAGGGCAGAAGTCGTTCACCCAGGGTCTCCAAGCTAGTCGGTATCAGAAGTGGAACTAAAGCTCACACCTCCCTAGCCATGGTTCACCCTCATATGTTTTCCACATTCTTTTACCATGGACAAGTCACAATTTCTCTGGGCCTCTGTTTCCTAATCCGTAAGATCAGGGTCTTCAAAATCTCTTTGAGCTCCAAAAATGCTACCATTCCATCCTAAATTACCTCAATATTTTTATTTCAAAAATACTGGAGAAGCAACTCCATAGAAATTCACAAGGTGGAGCTCTGCAGCCGTGTTTAAAAAGCCAATTGAGGAAGAAGCCAAATCAATTCTCGGTTTGGCAGGCATTGGGCCAAATGCCACTTTGACTAATGTTCCCCATCAGAAATGAGAGGCATTTGGCACGCTTCCCAGCATATGCAGGGACACTGGTGATATCTGGAGTCTGCCCAACTATGAACTTTGTCCTGGGAGCCAAAACAGCTTGAAAACAACTCAGTTTATAGAGAAGAACCAGCTGCTTTTGGGCCTCGAACTCTGTCAAAGCTTCCAAGAAATAGAGAAGTGACTACAATTCTCATGGTTCCTCTCAGTCCTGTGATTCCATACTTCAGAGATTATTTCTTCAAGATCCCCAATAATCACACCATTTAGGCACAAACTACATGAATAAAGGCTACATCTTAACTTTTGAAGAATTATATCTTCACTCCAGTCCTCCATTGCCCATCACTGCACAGAGGCAGCCCTTGACTCACGGGGACTCTACCAGCAACGCATAAATTAGGCCCAGTCCCACTGAGTTCAAAGGGCTTCAAGTACTGGTCCAGTAAAGAACCGTGTATTCTGT
Source organism: Trichosurus vulpecula (assembly GCF_011100635.1). NCBI lineage: Eukaryota > Metazoa > Chordata > Mammalia > Diprotodontia > Phalangeridae > Trichosurus > Trichosurus vulpecula. The sequence continues at coordinate 37,171,414 of NC_050580.1, read as the reverse complement.
CTGGCCTCCAAGTGCCAAGAGAGAACTGTCACTACCGGGCTAGCCATGGCTAACTAATATCTTCAGCCACATCCACTCAAAGATTAGATGTTACATCACAGGGAAGCTGAAATCTGTGTTGGTGGAAGTCGTGGATTTTTGTAGCACTAAAGTACAAGGATTAAATCGCTAACATGAGTGACTGACACACATTGAAATTCCATTCCGTTTCACGCCATCCAGGGCACCTCCACACAAGCCTTACACAACCTTTCTCCACCCCTTCCTTCAGTGTTCTGGTGAAGAGATGCATATCTGTGCCCCCCGCCCAACCCAGTGATCTGGGTCTCTTATCCCACAACTCCAGGGCCCATATTCTCTGTCCCATTCATCTGTGCCCTTGACTGTGTATTACTGAATTGTAGGAGTAACTTAACTGCTATTTGTTTCACACGCATGTCTAGATCTTGTTTCTCTGACATGACTGTAAGGTCACAGAGGGTAAGAATCTTCAGGCAAATCCTCTCCCTTCTCCAGGTCTCAGTTTTCCCAATCTTAAAAAGAGAGGGTAGACTAAACAGATGATCTCTGGGGTGCTTTGACATTCAAAGAGTCTCTAAGTTCTTCCCAAAGTGTTATAGACATTATAAACAAATGAGAAAATTAAATTCATCAACAAGTATTTGTATGATGCTGCTTCTGAAATCCTATTGTCAGAGGACTAGAGCTCAGCAAACCCCAATGCAGGAAATAATACTGAATTCAAGGGAAAGGTGATCACTTGTCATAGCCAGCAGCTGCTAATTCCTCAGTTCTAACACTTGGTGCTTTTTGGCTAATGTGATTCAGAAGACCGTGAAGCGTTTATCCTCCCAGATCCATCCTGAGGCTGGTTTAGGCCACCCAGTGACATGCTCACTGCCTCCACTCTCTGGCCACAGGCAAAATCTGATGAAAATGAGCACGGGCAGAAGCCTGATGGGAGGCATTGCCACTAGGGAGTCAGCCCTAGCTCCTGGAGGAGCTATGAGATGAGCTTCAGGTCCTTTTTAGCACCAGTGATTGGCACCATCATCCCATTCTCTGTCGCTGACCAGCAGTTCAGGAATAATTGCCCTTAAGGTATCTGTAGATGCCAGAGGCAGCCTTGAACCTAGCCGCACCCCACCCCCAACACACAGACACACACACACACACACACACACACACACACACACACACACACACACACACACACACACGGATTTCTTCATGACAGAGCCATTAGTCAAGATTCCTAACTCACTCCTGAGGTCCAGCAAGGTTATCTTTAGAAGCCCATACCTAGCATCGAGAACAGTGCGAGTGAAATGCCGCAGACACTTGAATATGGCCATTGGATCATGTAACTTCAGGATTGCTTCTTCTTTGTATTTAAAAAGTGCCAGAGCAAAGCGGAAAATGACCTGTGGATTCAATGACAAAAATCAGAGGATTCTGGGAGAGATCCCCACTGCCATGCCTGCTTGGAGCCTGGGGACCTCCTCCTATAGCACACCACCGAAGTCATGGAGGCAGCTAGGTGCAGGCCATTTCTCCTGATCCATAGTCTGTCAAGGGGGCTTTCCTGAGCTATGGCCATGTTTGCACCATGAGCCTGCTGGAAGAAGAGTAACAGCAGTCGGTGTCAGGGCAGGAGAAGGCTGAGCTCAGTGGTCTCCACTCAACTGGCTCAGGACTCTTCTGGGTCTCTCCTAAACCCCAGCATCATCAGTTTCACTTTGACCAACAACAGAACATGTTTCTAAATTTTTCTTTCATAAACTAATGCTTCTGTTCCTAATACTACAGGGAATCAGAAACTACTTTTCTAAACTAATGGGCTGCTGATTGAGGGGAACACATTGGATGTTGTCTGGTTAACGAGCCTGCGGCAAGCCCCTTAGCCTCACTAAGCCTCAGATCTCTCATCTGTAAAAAGGAAACAATCCTTATGTTGCCTGACTCATGGAACTTTGTAAGTGGTGTGCTGGGTAAGCCATCTTAATGTGAATCGTGATCCTCATTACTAGCTGGGATTTTAAAATGCAGCACCCCCAGGCCAAATGAAGCCTGCCTGACAATTCCCTTTCAAGCATTGGTCCCTTCATTACCAATAGGCCAGCACAGCTTCTCTACCTATCTGCCTCCATCACTAGGTCACTGACTACCATCAGCTATTATCCTTTTAAGACTGAACCAGTTAAGAAGTGCAGTTCAAACTAACTGTAACTGACACTAAAATTAAATTAATGGGGCCCAAACTCCGGCCTTCAGATCATAAGGCTCTATTAGTGTAAAACCTGGGGTGGGGCCTGTTAAGGTAGGGTTGCCACCTCTGAGGCATAGTTGGGGACCATCTTACTGATGAGCCAGAGTACAAATTCTTCATTTCTGGGCACTGAAAAACATGTTGATTTATTTTGGCGTGAAGACAAGTTTCAGAACAGAGCCCTACTCCCCAAGGAAAAGAAATTCCAGTGCCCTAAACCAAATAGTTTTGGGGTTCTATTGCAATATATACTTTGCTTTAATAACAGAAGAAAATCAGACACCTTACACAATGCAACAGGTCCTTTCTCCTGCACACAGGAGGATTGCATAGCTATGGTCTTCCAATATTAGCAGGGCTGCTGTCTTCTTACCATACAAGGCAGAATTAAGGACAACAGATGGCAGATTTAGACAACATAAGGAAAAACTTCCTGACAATCAGAGCTGCCCAAAGGCAGATTGGGCTGCCTCAGGGAGACAGGTGCTGGGTTTTAAACTGTGGGGAGATAACCTTTTGTTTGGTTCATGGCAGGAAAGATTCATGATTTCATGATTAGGATGCCTCTAAGGTTCACTCCACTCGCAGGCTATAATAAGAGAACATTTGCCAAACATTTCTGATTTCATCCAAAGAGGACTGACTGAGGTCATACAGACTTGCCTTAAGTAGACATTCAGAAAACAGTCTCATGAGACAGTCTGCATTTAACTCAAATCAGAACAGGCTTCAATGTCAACTAAGGTCTCTCTGCTTCACTTCACTATCATACTGACTATTCTGCTCTACTCAAAGACTTCTGACATAAAGCGATTATCAGTATGGTCATGATCATCAAATATATAGATTAGGCAATGTACCTTTGGTCCTTCATAAAGGAAAGAGTCCCAAATTTTAAAGAGGATGTCACTAACAACACTGTCCACAAATATCACCAGGAACCAGTTGAATGTGATGAGTGTATAGTCAACTTTGTACTGTTCAAAGTGGGAATGTAACCGAGGCAGCTTCTCACTCATGAGATCCTTGAAAACTCGCTGGTCAACCTGAAGAAAGAAAAAGAGAGTGGTAAACAATACCCATCCACATTAGTTTAGCAGCAGCATCTAAATCATTACCAAGGATCCACAGGATGCCCAGTACCATCCTAAACACAAAGAGAGTCAAAACTACCCCAAGTTTACATTAAGTGTGGCACCAGGAACAATACATGCTGTTCTTCAGGTCAAAAGCCCACATTACTGACTCTTTGATCATGTGGAGACAGGGTTGAAAAAGCCAGCACTGTCTTCTCCACATTGTATAAAGCAGACGGTCCCTGAGTTTGATCCTAACACCCATACTCAAAAGGAGCTTATAAGAGAAAGAGGCAGTCCCAGAGAGTAGATAGGTTCACAGACCATTGCAAGAAAGACTGGACACAACATATGTCAGAACTGGGAGTTAGCTTAGGAAATCATCAGGTACAACCTTCTCACTTGACAAGGATAAAGGGACCCTGGGCAGGGAGCCAGTAAGGGGCAAGGTCAACACTAGAACCCAGGGCTCCTAGGTTGCACAGCCAGTAAGGGTCAACACTAGAACCCAGGGCTCCTAGGCCGCCATCCAGTAACAGCATTTAACATTAAAGTGTAGCTCCTGGATGATGGTGATAAAAATGTTTAAGGGATCTGATAAGCATGCTGACTTGTTAAATCAAACAAAATCTGCTCACTGACCTGTGGTGGATATAACTCTCAGAACCACACAGGAAACAACATCGCTACTCTAGTTTGTTGTTGCTTTTCAGTTGTGTTCACCTCTTGGTGACGCCATTTGGGCTTTTCTTGACAAAGATACCGTAGTGATTTGCCATTTCTGTCTCCAGCTCATTTTACAGATAAGGAAACTGAGGCAAACAAGAGTTAAGTGACTCCACCTAGGGTAACTAGTAAGTTAGTAACTTACTAGTAAGTAAGTAGTGTAGCTAGTGTCAAGTCAACTTTGAACTCGTGAAGGGGAATCTCCCTGACTTTAGGCCTGGCACTCTATGCACAATGGCACCACCCAGCTGCCCCTTACTACTCTATAAAGCCCCTTAATTTCATTTGAGGCTGGGGTTAGTGACCTTTTGAGTACTGGATGCTAGTGTTAGAGCTTGGCCAAGGCTGTCCACTGGCTTAAGAGAGGAAGAAGAAATAAGAGGGCAGGGGACTGGGGTGGAGCGTGAGATGAGGCACACAGGAAATAAGAGAGAAAATGAGAAATGACCTCATCACCAGCCCCCGGGGGCATAGGCTGAGTTTCTCCTGTACCCTCTTGGCATTAAACCCAATGCTGAGCTCAGAACAAGCACTTCTGCCAAAGCAGGCTAACTGGAGAACCTCAGAAGTGCTGTGAGCAGGGATCAAGGCGAGGACTACTCAGTGCTGCTCAGAAATGTCAGTCTGGGATCTCCTTGAGCCGACCAGGGATGAAGTCTTCGGCTCAGGTCTCTGGTTTGGCCTTCTCTGCCTTCAGAATTCTCACAAAACCTTGCACTTAAGTAATCTTTGAGTTGTATCCAACTCTGTGATTGTAGGGTTTCCTTGGCAGAGACACTAGAATGGTTTGCCATTTCCTTCTCCAGCTCATTTTACAGATAAAGACACTGAGGTGAACACGGTTAAGTGACTTGCCCAGGGTCACATAGTTAGTATGTGTCTGAGGCCACATTTGAACTCAGGTCTTCCTGACTCTAGGCCTGGCACTCTATCCACTGCACCACCTAGCTGCCTTAATCACACAAACACATCTTTCTAAAAGATTTTTAACATGTTTTTTGGCTTCTTAGCACAGGTTGGTGCAAATTTTATCTTTAAATTCACATATCCAAAAAGGTTTGTTTTTTTCCATGGTGCTAATGCTAAGTGGAACAAAGAAAAGACAACAGTTTGAGGTTTGCCCCTACTCTCCGAAATCCCGAGACACCTGACACTTGGCCATTCTGTCCTTCCAAGTCATTATAAGACTTTCCTTCCTGACTTGAACTCCATCTTTTCCCCTTTTCTTTCTTATATGATGGTATAAAAACTGGGAATTGACACCAAAATGAGTCTGAAGATTCATGAGCAAAGTGTCTCCGAACAAACACTCTTGAAATGTCAGTGACACTCATGGCACCACAAGAAGTCAGAGATCTTGGAGCTAATTAATCAAAGCCTTCATTTTTAGGCTGAGGAAAGTGAAGCCCACACAAGGTTACATGACTTGCCCAAGGCAATAAATAGCAATGAATAGCAGAGGTGGAATTTTTTTAAGATAGATTTTGTTAATATCTTTCATTCTACATCATTTATAATTTCCCCTGAGCTCCTTCCTTTAGTCCCCTCCCAAAGAGTCATCTCTTATAATAAAGAATAAAAAAAGGGAAAGAAACAAAGTTCAGCAGCGCCAACCAAAATGTAAAATGCCTGTCAGATGTTATGTGCAGTATTCCACAACCACGACCCCCACTTCTGCAGGGGGGTCTGGTGGGGGAGGTTGCCTCTTTTTACTTTCTTCTTTGGGGCCAAGTTTGGCTACTCTACAGAACATTCAGCTGTGATTGTTGCGTTGGTCTTTCCACTGCCACAGCTGTACTCACTGAACAGGCCTGTTTTCACAGCTCCGCCGACTTCACTTCGCATCAGTTCATATAAGTCTTTCCAGGCATCTCCAGACTCATCGTGCCTGTCATTTCTGACAGCCTCAAAGAGTCCATGATCTCCCTCGGTGGTCATTTGTTTAGCTATTCCCAGCTCAATGGGAACTAGCCTTGTTCCCAGTTCTTGGCCACCACAAAAAGGACTGCCATAGTATTGTGGGGCGTACAGGGCCCTTCTTTTTGTCACTAACCTCCCTGGCACACGTGCCTGGATCAAACAGCAGAGATGCTTTGGTCACTGTTGTTGCATGATTTCAAATTGCTTTCCAGGGGGGTTGTGGCAGAGGCGAGAGGCTAACATCTGACTCTGGACCCCGGATCTAACGTTTTGTCCATGCTAAGCTGTTTCTCTCCCTCCAACACCTTGCTACAAGTGTAGGCCTACAGAATATGACAAGTACTTCTGATCTCAGATCTTCCTTCCTCAGTATCACCCATAAAATATTCTTTGTTTAACTTTTCAAGCTGACAATTTCTTTGATGTTCTTCCCTCAAGTTAAATAATTAAAACCTTAAAAAGAAATAAATGAAATTACAGTTTCAACTCTAAAAACAAGGAATGGAAATGTAGCATTCTCTGGATCTTGTAATACCTGTGATCCTAGGAGAGTCTTTGTGTAATAATCTCGGGGCATGAAAACTTCCACGATGGTAACAAGACACCAGAAGGCATCTTCTTGGTCCAAATAGAGGAGAGCAACTGCAGCCAACCTACAAGCAGACCGAGAAAAGTCAAAGAGCTGATCCTTCCAGAAGAAAGCATCTGTTTCAACACTATTTACAAGAGACAGATATGTTCTTCATTCCTCTCCCACAGCCAAAATGATTTAGCACATCCCAATAAGGAACAGTCAGCAGGACTCCTCCAGCCTAGCATTCCTGAAAGCTTGAGAACTGAAAAAAGATTTCCTTTTCCGTTTCCATTTGTGTTGTCTTTGCTGCTGAGACACTACAAGTTAGTTCTTTCCTTTGACTGGACTGTTTCTCAGGAGCAATCACACACACGCTGCATTAAAAAGCAATTTAAAAAACCCAAGAAACATATCTCTTTATCTCACTAATTAAGCCTGCTGTCCTGTTCAAAGAGTTCAAGTAAATCCACGAACACTTAACGAGAAATCTTGAAATAAATGTGGAAAGCAGCGGCAGTTTGAAGCCCAAAGATGCTTCTGACTCTAGGTGACTGTGAACAACCGAGAGCCTCTCTGGGAGCCTGCCTCCTCATCCACCAAAGGAGGGTGCTCGTGCTTGACCCAGAGTCATGAGGAGGGAAACATGTAAGTCTCTGTGTTTGGAAGAGCTAGCTTCAAAGGATTCAGAGAAATTGGTAGATGTCTGATTTCATGGCCTCACATTCTACAAGGCGCTGGAAAAATTAATCTAAGACGGATAAGGTTTCAAGAATGAAATTCAGAGATTAGGATTGCTACACCTGCTTTTTTTACTTTAGCTGAGGCACAATATATTTTACTCCAGCCTTTTACCTTAACCCTATGTGTATCCCCCTGTTTCAGATGCGTTTCTTGTAAACAGCATGTTGTAGGATTATGGTTTTTAATCCATTCTGCTATCTGCTTCTGTTTTGTGAGAATGTTCATCCCCTGCACGTTCAGGGTTATGATTTCTATCTGTGTCTTTTTCTCCATCCTAATTCCCCCTGTTTATGCTTTTATTTCTCCCTTTCCCCTTCTTCTCCTCAACAAAGTTTTGCTTTTGACCGCCGCTTTCCTCAGTTAACCCTCCCTCTTTATTCCCCTCCCTTATCTTACCGTTACCCACTTGCTACTTCTCCTCTTCCTTCTGCCCTCCCCCCTCCCTTTTATGAAATTCAGAAACTGCAAAGAGAAACAGTTCTGAAGAGGAAAAGAAGGAGGGAGCTGTTTCTGAAGGTTAAGAAGCAGGCCCAGGAAACTCCTCGCCCACCTTCTGTTGTCCAAAGACATGCCCAGAGGATGGAAGCCAAGGCAGCTAAGGTAAGCGTCCTGGGAGAAGAGCAGCAGAGGAGCCGTGCCCAGGCAGGAAGAGCTTGGGGCACAAACAGTGTTTGTCCTTTGGGTTGGTTTTAGCTCTTTTGGGGGGGAAGAGGAAACATCCAGCAGTGCATGGCAACAGCTTCAGGTGGGTGTGCAACATTCACTCCTGAGGAGCTGTGATCTAGGGCAGGAGGGAGCCATGGAAGGTGACAAGTCAGACTTGGTATGAGGAGGAGGGAAGAGACTAGTCCAGGAAGCAGGCCTGAGAGAGAGCTGCTAAATGCTCAGAACGGACACAGCACATAAGACTTCCACCCACAACAATCAGAATCAAATGACTTATTTTGCTAATAGGGGATTCCACAGTCTTGGAAAAACTCCTCAACATGCCAGCTCAAGGATTTGTATTCTACTGGGGAGAAAGTGCCCAAAGCAGCAACTAAGCATGCAAACTTGTGACAACAGAGAGGAGCAGCCCAGCCCTGAGACAGGTCTGACACATTTGTTTGGATATCTTTCCCCTGGTACATCCTATTAATTACAGGGAGAACCAAGTGGCTTCAGACAAAAATAATGTGCTTTCCTCCATACTACATGGAGAGAAGGCTTATTTCTCTGAACTTCTTTGGCAATACTGGATGTTCTATTTCTTCTCCTGCCTTAAAAAGTGGAGAGGAAATATGGCACAGTGGGAGAGCATTGGGTATGGATCCAAGGATCTGGGTTCAAATCCTGACACCCATCCTGTCACCCCTGACACTGGCCCAGATGGCTCCTGAGGCCCCTCCAGCTCCTGCTCAAATCTTCCTGTGAGCTCTGTGTCCCTGATTCATACCTGTTTAAACCTTGGCAGTATCCTATATCGGGGTTTCTCCATGAAAAGGCCAACAGGACATTCCGCAACTTCTGAATGCCTTCCGAAGTGGGACAAGAGTAATGTTTGTTATTTGGCAGTGTTCTTAAGAGGTCCAGCTCGATCTGCTTCGAGGCCGGGTTCTGCTTCTCAAGAGCATTCTGGAGCAGGGTCTGGAAGTAGCTGGGCTCAGCGCGATCCTTGAACTTCTTCGTGTGGAGGTCAACACACCACTTCCATATCTTGGAACGATGCTCATGGGGAATCCCAGTGCGGATAAGGTTTTTCAGCTCGGGAGAGCAGATCATCTCACGGTTCATGGTGCTGGCAAAATAATTTTCCCATTTGACCCCAGTGGAGATCTCCTGATTTTCTGTGAGAGCCAGAGTCTTCAGATCCAGCGCCCGCACTTTAGCTACCAATTTCTCTTCTTCATCGTCCTCAGGGACCGTCCGAAACCCATAAATGTCATACTCACTGAGGAGAAGAAATTCAAACCTGTATTAGGCCTTTGAGCTACACCAGGCACGGACATGTGCCTGCCAATGCCTGGCGTGTGGCAAGAACATGACCTGGAGCCACTTACTCTGTCTGTGCCAGGGCAATCGGCTCTAAAATGGGGCAAATCTTGCCATCCTGTGGTGCCTAGAGCTAGACTGGCTAAAAGTGGTAGAAGACACAGTCTTTGCCCTCAAGGAAGGGGGAAAAGGGAAAGAGAATGAGCATTTATACAGCACCTCCTCTGTGCCAGGCACTGTGCTAAGTAAAATAATAATAGCTAACGGTTCTATTGTACCTACTACATGCCAGGCACTGCACTAAGCACTTTATTATCTCATTTAATTCTCACAGCCCTGCAAAGTAGGTGTGGTTAGGATCTCCATTTTATAGTTAAGGAAACTGAGGCAAACAGAGGTTAAGTGACTTGCCAAAGGTCACTAGTAAATATGAGGCCAGATTTGAACTCGGGTCTCCTGACTCCAGGCCCAGCCTCTTGTAATCCAGTCGGAGAGAATCGACCCATGAACATTAGTGAGCACCTACTACACGTCCAGTACTGTGGCTAGAAGGACAAATGTCAAACAGATCCTGAGCTGAAGGACTTTCTACTGGAGAAGACATACTGCATACAAAGTAAAAAAATACAAGGTGTTTTGGAGAGGAGGCATAAGCTCTTCAAAGTTAAATTCAAATGTAAAACTCAATAGTGACCACAAAGACATATGCATTCATCCCAGCGTCACCCATGTTGGCTTCCTGCCCTGTCACTAATCAGCTTGGTGACCATGGGACGGTCACTCCACCTGGAAGTGACACCCACGTCCCCATCGATCAAATGAGGGGTCTGATCTCAATGCCCCCTGCCAGTTTTTAAGAGCCTATGCTTCTATTCTTTTCTTCTTGATTAATGAGGCTTAACAAATGTTTCTAAGAAACAAACAACAAATAAAAACATGGTTGCTCGAGGTCCAGCTGGAGGTCTCAGGGTGCTGAGGCTATGGCAGAGCATGTGTGAAGGCAGCCGATGTTACTGTCTCCATTCAGCACAAGCCTAGAGCCCCTGGTGGGGTGGGGGGCCTGCAGCCCTCTACATCCTTTCCTCTTCACCTGTGAAATGGGGACAAAGGCAGCCAAAGGCTCCGTGTCTGAGGCAATCCTATCCTACAAAGAGGGGAGAGTTGGGCCAATTGGATTCCTGTGTGGCCTCCTAAAAATGGTCCAATGGCCCATTTACCTGACAAGATGTGGTTTGACAAAAGCTTGTTCCGGCTGCTCTGGGGCTTCCACCTGCAAAGCATCTTCCAGGAGCCGGGCTATGACATCCCGGGCAGGCCCCTGCTCTTCTGAGCACACAGGATTCTTCATTTCTTGAAGCAAAATCAAATACTTGCTTTCTATTTGACACAGTTTGGCTTCCAGGCTAGAATACTGAAGAAAATGTTCTCATGACCACTTCAATTCAAATTCAGGCACAGAAAACACAGCACTACATACATATTATATGCTTATTTTAATATGTCAGGAACCTGATTTCCCTTACATGAGTGCTCCCTCCACTAATGCAGATCACAACCCATCGCCTCAAAGCCACATCTCTGCTGACAAGCATCTGCACTTAGCTGGTCCTTAGAAAGCACACAGTGGGTCTATATACCACAGCCTTCTACCTCCAGAGGACTTGTTTCCACTGACACAGCCTTTAAAGGTTCGGTAAACTCTACATCACAGCGAGGTATCAGAGTGGGACTTCAGTGGAGAAAGACACATGGGGAAGTAATAGCCCTAGCCTCCTCAGTTTCCTCACCTGTGAAATGGGTACACAATATCTTACACTTAGATAGTGCTTTGAGGTTTGAGAAGCACTCTGCATGCATTAGCTCATTTTGTCTTAGCCCAAGGATGGAGGACTTCTACCCCTCCCTCCCAGGGCTAAAGTGGGGCATTTATTTTTCCGACTCTAAAATGCTACAAAATGTGTGTTACGATTTGCTAGAGTCTGTGTTCTTAGCTCCATCTGACAGATGATAAAATGACGGCAGCCGAGCTTACATGGGAAGGGTCATGGGCTGGCCTCCCCTCTTTCCCACCCTGACGCCTCTACACTCACACAACATGCTCACTTATAGGGTCTGAGTCACAGGACTAAGAAAAACATAACAACTTCTGAACAACTTCCACAGTTCTCTTTTAAAAAGAGACACATCAAAATGATATTTTTAACTATTCCTGACAGTATCACTTAAAATGTATTTTGTAAAGGTCACAAGGGTCTCCCTCTTCTCAACCAGGCAAGCTGAGAGTCAAAGAAGGCTTAACTGTCTAATTCTTCATATTCTCCAATAACCATTTCTTCCTCTGTAAGATTTCTATTTGAACTGGCGTTCCTAAACTCCCAAGCTGGAATGGTTCTCCCCCCAAACCTCCCCAGACTAGGGCAAAACTTTCAATCTGACCTTAACCATTAAATCCTTCTCTCGTCTTTCTGCATTTCTTCGAAGAGTTGAGAGTTCCAAAATCTCTTTATTTAGAAATTTATTCTGTGTCTTGTACCCTTGGAGACTGTCCTGCAGAAGGGGAAAAAAACCTCCATGAACATAAACATACATTTTGAGTCTACTATTAGCATATCGATAATTAACATGGCCATTGGGTTAAAACACGCCTTTCCCTTATAGCTAGCTTTACGCGTATCCCTTTAACGTTTTCAGGGTGCTTTAGACATTTTCTCTTTTGGTCCACACAGCAACATGATGAGACAGGGTTTGTTATCATCCCCATTTTATTGTGGGGACACTGAGGCAGAGCCGCTGGCTTGCTCAGAGTTACGTCTTTACAGAATTGGCTTGGTTTAAGGAGTCAGAACTGAAGCATTCATTAGGCTTTCAACTTAAGGATGGATATTCTGAGGAAAACAAAGAAGACATTAGACTGATTTGGTTTTAAAGTGATGGTTTTCTCCACTGCCTATAAAATAGCTCCTTTGTCTGGGAATTACTTCTTAAAGTTACACAAATGTTGTGCACACCCGAGTCCTTCAGAGAGCAGGATACCAGCGTCTTAGATAAGAGAAGAAACACAGCTGGCCATGGCCATTTTCACTTCTTCCCCCCTCCATCCATGAGATCCTCCCCAATACAGAAAGGGGGACCATGCACCCCAAGGCTGAGCTGCTGAGATTACGATGGGCAGCCTCTGCACCTCATCAATCCTGTCTCCCAACCTGTTACTTCCCTGGAACCCCACTGACCTCTGTAGCCTAACTCTCTGAAGTCACACTCCAAAAGGACCTCAGGCCTCAGAGCAAAGCACATTCAGGTCAGAAGGAACTTCAGAAAAGAGATGGCCAGTTCTGGAAGAGACTGCCAAGGAAGGTCTGAGCTGGAACAAAATGCTGAGGCCCAGAGAAGGGGGACATGTTTGCTCAAAGGCCTGGAGCTGGTCAGGGCTAGAACCACAACCAGAACCCAAGCTTCCTGACTCCTCTAGGGTTCTGAAACATGATACCAACTCTCAGAAAATTCATTCCTGACAACTTGGAACTCAGACTTTTGAGAATCAAATCCTACTTTCACTGCTGTCACATGCTCATCTTAATTAAATATATCCAGGTTCTATTCTAAGCAGTATCATTTATCATTCCAACTATCGATACTGTTTGTGCATTTTTTAAAAAGCATCATGTCCAACACACAACATAAAATTACAGCATGTTACATTTGGGTGATTTTTAAAAACCTTTTTGCATAATCCCCTCAATTGTTGGGGGCAGAGGGCCAAAAACTGAAGTCCAGGGAGGTTTCAGGGGGGCAGAGCTGGCAACTCGAGCTTTGATGCCTGATTCCCAGAACTGTCTTCTGCTGGCCCATGGACCACGGACTACATGTTTTTATAGCTAGCCCATACATTTTGTATAAATAGACACACAGCTAGATCTAGGTGCAGACACAAAAGCAGTTAGCTGAATATATAATTTTAACATTCCATAGCACATTAACAAGCTGGTGACAAGCTCGGCTGACCTGAGGCTTAAGTGTGGGTTTGGTAGAGAGAGTCAGGAACACTATCAGCTATCAGTGTCAGGAAACCAAGTCCCTTGGAACTCTGAGCAGGAAAGATTGAAAGGAGTAAGGAAGAGAAGGATGAAACAAGAGTTTTCATGCAAGACCATATGCAAACAAGGTTCAGTACATATGAGTACACACCTAAAAATAATGAGTTTAAACAGAAAACTAAACCTGCTAAGTAAGCAAAGGGCTGCACTGAGCCAAACCTGGAACAACCAGAGCCGTGACTGCCAGGGCTTTGTGCCAACACCGCTGCTGGTATTGGGCAGACCCTTTGTTTCAGCGGTTGTCCGTTTTCCTAAAGCAAGTATTCTTTGGCACCACCTAAATTTATTGGTGTGCCCCTCCATACTACAAATAATCTGCTAGTTGCTTTTCTTTGCCAAGTACCTTTGGTGATTCAACTGCCTGGTCAACTCAGCTGTGAAAGAAAAAGCCTCTTAACCTTCCACTTAGAGAGGCTAACCAGGCTCTGAGGAAGGGGCCCTTAGGGGTATAAAGTACAAAAAGCACAAGATTCAAGAGTCCAAAGACCTGGGTTCAAGTCCCAGCTCTGCCACATCTGGTCATGTGACCTTCAAAACCTACTCTGGAGGGTCATTTTTCAGGAAAGAACTTGGAAAACCACAATGCTGGTGACACATAACTGTGAGGGATTATGTGTAAGTATTATCCTCACTGCTCCACAGATTGGGAAACAGGGTCAGGGAAGCAGACTTGCCCACCCAGATCAGAGCTGGCAGGAGGCAGAGCAGAAACATAAACCAGATCTTGGACTCTCAGTCTAAAGACAAAAGCAGTCCTTCCCCCAGCCACACTGCATCTAGGCCATTGGATTCATGTTATCTAGTCTGGTCTGTCAAAAATTTCACAGGAAATGAAGTGAAGAGGTGGCATGATGTAACAGGACATGGGAGACCTGCTTTTGCTGGCCCAGGTAAAGTACTCGAGGCTAGTCTGTGGGGGATCCTGGGAACAGGGAGGCCTCAACTGGTTAGAAAAGACAGTAAGTGCTCCTTCCCCCTCCCCTGGGGGAAATGTTCTGGCAAATTTGGAAGAGCTGGAGACAGGGCCAAGGAGTCACATGGCTTGGAAGTGTTTGAGGGAGGATTTGAACCCAGGCCTTTCTGACTTCAGGTCCAGTGTCCAATCATCTGGACCTCAGGATTTCCACAGACACACTAAGCTGAAACAAGAATCAGGAGGCAAGTGGCAGTAAACTGGAGGAAGCTTCCCTCAGAGGCAAGAGCCACCAGCAATAAAAGCCATCAGGTTCTTTCCTAAGGGAGAAGTAAAGGCCCAGTTTATCTGGCAGTCACCGCTGAAATGAAGGGAGGAGGTGGGAAGGAGTCGCTTCACCCACACAAAGACAGGGGCCCTCTGAGAGAGGGGAGCAGATTTTTATCCAACTCTGGCCATTGTTACAATAATAAAGTACTGTAATAAAAGAGATGAACCAATCAGCTAGGTAGACCTCAAGATTGGTGCCTTGATAAACATAAGAAAAACCTGCTAGCTAAGAATGTCACTCTGGATTTATTTGGTTCCCTTTCAGTAAGTACTAAAGTGAACTCTCAATAATATCATCATGGCTTATCTGCAGTAAATCTCACACTGAACCACCACATCAGCATGACTGGTTTCCTCTTCCTCCTCCCTGGAGTCCCACAGGGAACGCCTCTGGTCACAGATGACTTCTCCAGTCCCCAACCCAGAGAAGGCAGTCCCTTGTAGGCAGACAGAAGCCACGTGAGGATTTCATCCAGATCGGGCCTTCCCTTCCTCTCCCAGTAAGTGCAGAGACTATGTCTTTGGCCATGACTGCTCCTTCACCTGGCACAGCTGACTAGGTTTTTCTGAACCCAGAGCCCTGGATGACACTGTAGACACTGAGCTGATTGTGATTCCTGAGCTCAGAAACGGAAGGCACTTTTCCCCTGCCCCAGTCTCTGGGTGTCCTTTCTCGCACTCACTTCAATCTTCCCCTTCTTCCCCTTCTTCTCTATTTGGTCAAGACTACATTTTCTAGGGGCTATTAACAAGGGTAAAGACTTTATAAAAAACAAATAAAATAACTAACATATTTGTGTTTATAATACAAAAAAAATATATCTAGTTCCCAAACTAGGTGGCCCCTAAACTTCCCAAGTTATCTTAGATTCAAGTTCCTTTGGTCCTAGCCTTGCCAACCCAAGCTCAGCCCCACCTCCACCAAGGGCAGGGCCACTGCCTCAATTCCTCTCAAGACCTCATGGCAAGGGGCAGCTAGGTGGCACAGTGGATGGAGCACTGGCCTTGGAGTCAGGAGGATCTGAGTTCAAATTCGACCTCAGACACTTGACACTTACTAGCTATGTGACGCTAGGTAAGTCACTTAACCCCCGACTGCCTTGCCAAAAAAAGAAAAAAAAAAGACCTTGTGGGAGAAAGGTATCCTCTCCTCAAAACAGACCCAAGCTGACCTGGAGGGTCCACCTAGGCTGCGTGAAGCAGGAGAGTAGAACCATTCTTCCAATCAATGTTCATTCTCATGATGAAGCCTACAAGGCATGGTACCATCCATGGACAACTATCAAAGACCATCTGTAGTAACTCTGCTGTCATCACCGGACAAGGACATATACAAACCTGTCACTAGGAACTTTCCCTGCCTCCCATCTCTCTCCACTTCAGGCCATTCTCCACTCACCTGTCAAGGTGATTTTCCTAAGCAGATCTGACCATGTTACTCTCCCTATTCAATCAACTCTAGAGGTTCCCTATTACCTCCAGGATAACCTGCCCCTCTCCTTTCCAGGCTCCTTACTCCTTACTCACTCCCAGTTATTCTTCAGTCCAGTGACACTGGATCCTTGCTGTTCCTTGATCAAGACACTCCATCTCCCACCTCCGGGTATTTGCCCTGGCTATTGCTCATGCCTGGAATGCTCTCCCTCCTCATCTCTGCCTCCTGGCTTCTTTAAAGGGCCTGCTAAAATCCTGCCTTTCACAGGAAGCTTTTTTTTGTGCCTTCCCTCTACTGATAATCTAAATTTCTCCTGAATGTAGCTTATTTGTACATAGCTGCTTTCATGTTGTCTCCCTTGTTAGACTCTGAGCTTCCTGAGGGCAAGAACTGTCTTTTATCTTTATTTGTAAACCCTCAAGTATGAAGAACAGTGCCTGGCACGTAGTAGGCCAATAATAATCTTTACTGACTATTCAAGTACTCTCAGTTTTCCAAGATGAGAGTCACAGGAGAAAAGGGGCAAGTGAGGGACTGGAGCTGGAAAAAAGGGAGAAAGAATTATGAATCCAAGAATCACAGAATTTCAGGGTTGGCATAGACTTTAGCAGCCATCCAGTCCAACTCATACCACAAAAGGGGATGACAGGAGAAGGGAGGGAAAGAATGAGCATTTCTATATCACCTACTATGTGTCAGGCACTGTGCTAAGCATTTTACAAACATCTCATTTGGTCTTCACCACATCCCTCAGAGGTAGGTGCTATTATTATCCCCGTTTCACAGATAAGCAAACTACGGCAAACGGAAGGTAAGTGACTTGCACAGAATCATACAGCTAGTAAGGGTCTGAGGCCAGATTTGATGTCTGGTCTTCCTGACTCCAGGCCCACACTCATCTGGGGCAGCTAGTGGTGCAGTGGATAGCACAGTGGGGCCTGGAATCTAGCAGATCTGAATTCAAACCCAGCTCCAGACACTTACTAGCTACATGACCCTAGGCAAGTCACTTATCCTCTGTTTCCTCATCTATCATCCTCGTCTAGCTCAGAGCCAGGCCCACAGAGGAGCTATACAAATGTCAGCTATCGAGATTCTCATCCAATGCATCCTCCACCATATACCCAACAAGGGGCTAGCCAGTGAAGGGGGTCCCCATTCTGCTTTGGAACAGCTCTAATCATCAGATTTCGTGATATCCAGCCTCAATCTGCTCTTTGCAGCTTTTCTACTTCCTTGCTCCCTAGCTTTGCCATGGGAGCCAAACAGAACAAATCTCTCTCTCTCTTCCAGTATCTGGAGACTGGCGATGTCAAGGGCTTCAGAATTGTGGTGAAGCTCAGAGACTGAATCTGGGGAGGAGAAATACGGATGTGCTTAAAGAGAAGAGCACAGGCGAAAAAAGGACTCCAGCAGGAGGACATGGATGAGGCCAGAAGGAGGAAGGGCAGGCATTTCTGGGCCGAAGGAGAAGGACGAAGTGGAGAAAGGAGGCCAAAGGAGAAGGCACTGTTTAAGGTAAGCCAAGGCACAAAGATTAATGATGGAAGAAGATGGAGTTGGTTGTAGCTGTCAAGAAACAAAGGAGTGTGAATAGGGATAGGTCCTGGTCTGGAAATTACCGTAGAGGATGACTCACTATCATAAGCAGCAGAGCTGGGCACTGGTCTCAGGTGCTTTCAAGTACAGAGCCCCTCCCACCCACGGCCTCCCAATGTGCCAAAGTGGTGAAAGTTACATCTCTGGAACTGAACTAACCCACAGGTATTCTCCAAAGTCTTCTGAAGGAAGTACTTCCCTTCTGCCACATTCCCCTGAGCCATGAACTCCTCAGAAACATTAAGAAGACATCAGCACATTCCTCGACACCTTCTCCTTTCTGCAATGTGGGGTGGAAAGGGAAGAACTTAGGAAAAGAGTGGGCAGTTGTCCGAAGCATTCGTATTAGAAACAAATGTCTCTTGTAGAAACTCTTGTCTGCGCCTCTTGGCTGGGGAGGAAAGCAAGCGTCATGAAGGTGACTGTGGCAATCCCAGCCCTAGCAGGCTCCTGACCCTTGGCAGAGAGGTGGAGGCCACTTCAGACACAGCGGATGCTTTTATTTGTTTGGAATGATGATTACTTGTTACAAGGAAAAGCTCTACGGGATGAAGAAAGGCCATTGGGAAGTGACAGAGATGTTTAAAAAAAAAATCAACAAAATATTAAAAAAGAAAAAATGGGACAAATTTAGGGGTTTTTTGAGGAATGCAGGAATTTCCTGGTCAATCTCTGTCTCTGCTAAAACACCTATTGAGAATCATTTTGGTCTGAATTTGTGATTTCATAAGTATAGGGAACTCTTAGTAAGCAAACTCCCTCTACCAATTCAGGTCAGAAACAGTTCTGTAGCTTACTGTTTCCTTACTAAGGAAGGAATCCTAGCTGCTTGGGTCACTGAGAAACTGAGAGATGTGTCTGCAGTCATTCAGCCAATGGATCAGAGGGTGAGCTTGAACCAGGCCCATCCTGAGCTGGCGACCTCTATCACCCATAGCATCTCGCCTCTCTTAAAATTCAAGAGAACCCTATAGTCCAGAAATCCTTCTCCTCAGGCCATCTCTAATGATCCCTGGGCTGTGACGAGCACATGTCAAGCTTTTCTTAGGTATTTGTAAGACAACAACAAAAGAATATAGATTAATTTCAAAGCAGTAAGGTGAAGGCTTCTTTGGCCTTAAAGTAGACAGAAATTCCTGGTGATTTCACTCTGATTTGGGGCCTATAATTTCTAAATATATAGTTTCCATGAATTAGAAACATGTGCCCTCAGTGAATCAGGATCCTCTAACAGCATGTTACAATGAGTGATATTTGACCTAGCCTCTTTCCTATGCTAGCTGAATTTCCTATGTAAACTGGAGCCATTCCCTGTGACTTCTGGTCCACTCAATGTTTTTTCAAATTAGCAGAATGTAGCACAAGCCATTCTAGATGAATTTAATCAAATTTCATAGACTAAATCAGGGCTGTCCAAAATGCGGCCTACGGGTGAGATTTATGCAGCAGCCTACAAGCTTAGAAATTTACATAAATGCTTTAGCAAATGAAGCAGAGCTCTCACTAAAATGGCAAATCAAAATATATTGCCTATTGTTTCAATAAAAACCTAAGGTTGGGCAGCCCAGGACTAAACGATAACTGAACTATCGTCAATTTGTTGGGATCGCCATAGTAAAAAAGAATGATTCAGGAAGGATATGGGCCTAGATCAGAGGTGGGGAACCAGCAGCCTCGAGGCCACATGTGGCCGTCTAGGTCCTTGGGTGAGTCCAAGTTTTACAGAACAAATCCTTTTATTAAGGGGATGTGTCCTGTGAAGTTTGGGTTTGATCAAAGGGCAGCACATCTAGGCCCTAGCTGCTTTACAAAGCAGTGGATTCTACAGCCCAGCTCAACGACGTCATCAACGTCGCCCTCTAGATGTGGAGGAGGACAGTTCACCAAGCAGAAAGCTCAGGGACTTTAATAACACCTTAGAATTCTGCATTCTATTGGGCTTTGTCTATGTATAGTTAAGTTGTAGGAGACGTGATCGGACTCAACATGACCAAACCATGCTAACACACCGCCTTGGTCTTGCTCCCAATTGCCATCCAGCAAATCCACGGACATGTCCACAATGCACAGCTCAGTGGTTGCTGGAGTGGGGCTGGAAGTTTGATCAGAGACAGCTTCAGAGCCCATACAGCCCACAGCAGCTGAGAGTTCTGGACGAAGTCAACAAGTAGACGGAGAATGTGTGTGTGGTCTGTGGAAGGGTAGAAGAGAGGATCTGAGATGCTCAGTGTCTGGGGATCGCCTCCCCGTTAACATCCACTCCACACAGCACAGCCCTCTTCTGCTGCCACCAGCACAGCTGCCAGGTGTGTGGCCCTCATAGTTTGTCTCCTCCACATGACCATCCCCAGCAGTGCTGGACAGTCTACACTCAGCCCCCCATACTGTCCCCACAGCATTTTCCTTTATGTGGGCTGTTCCCACACTTAGAAGGTCTTGCCTCCCTCTGGTAAAAGTCTGATGCTTTGATGGAGCTTTGATTTCATCAGTGTGGAACTCCCTGCACTTATATAGACTACTCTTCCTGCCTCATGCCTTCTGGCCCTCCACTAACTTCCCCCATATCCTCTCCTCAGCTCTGCACAGGACACTGAGCCCACTCACTGTAGCTTTTCTCAACGTCCCCTGGAGTCAGGGAGGGATCACAGGCTCTCCCTACGGGATCAGCACATCTCTTTTCCAGTCTTAGATCTCCTGGCTACAGGCATCATCTGCTGCCTTTGCTCCTCCTCACACGCTCCTGAAAGAAGCTGGAGAAAGGAACAAAACTGAGCTGACTGAGCTCTCTACAAATGAATGCAGAATAACCTCAAGAGGGTCCTTACCAAGGCAGAGTGACCCTTTACACTTGCCTTCCTCGCCATAGGGGCTCGTCCAAACCTTGTCATCCCTCCTCCAGCCTCTCACCCTCTTGGCCAAGAATTGAGGCCATTGTCTGGGAGCTCCCTCTCCAAGCCTCATCCTTAGCTCATGCGTCCCAGATAGCTTCTGCAACTACTTCCTCCTTCACCTTGGTCTCACCTGACGACCTGGCCCTTCTCCTTGCCCTCTAACATGCAGGAGTGAATCTCATCCATCCTGCCTTTTCCTGCAGATTGTCCTCTCTATCCCCCTCTCGCTCATCTTCCATATGTCTGCTGACTGCTTCCCTACTGCCTACCAACCTGCCCATCTCTTGCAGAGCCTCCAAAATCCCACCCTGCATCCATTCATCCTTGATAGCTACTGTCCCACATCCCTCCTTCCTTTCACAGCTAAACTCTTCAAGAAGCCCATCTGCCTAGCACCAGTTTTCCACTTTCTTTTTTTTGTTCTCTTCTTCCAACCTCATCAATCAACTGACACTGCCCTCTCCAGTTACCAACAATCTTTTCGCTGCCAAATGGAATGGCCTTTTCTTAATTCCCATCCTTCTCTCCTTGACGCATTTGGAACTCTAATCCTCTGCTCATCCATGAGATTCTCTTCTCTCTAGGTTTTCAGGACATGCTCTCCTGCCTCTCCTCTTCCCTATCTGACTTCTCTTCCTTGGGCTCCTCTGAGGGACAAACATCCAGGACAGTCCTGCCATGGGGACCCCTTGAGCCCTCTTCTCCCTCTATACAATTTCACCTGGTGATCTTATCAGCTCCCAGGATTCAATGATCACCTCTCTGCTGATTATTACCAGATCATTTATCCAGCCCTAACCTCTTTGCCCATCATAAGCTGGCCCTTTCCTACCTCACTCCACTCCATAACTTAGTAACACTGGCTTCCTTACTGTTCCCAGAACAACTCCACCTCCCAACTCTGGGCATTCTCCTGGCTGCCCTCCATGCCTGGCATCCTCTCCCTCCCTGGCTCCACCTCCTGGCTTCCAGTCCCAGCTAAAATCCCACCTTCTACACAAAACGTTTCCTAATTTCCTTCAATGCTAGTGCCTTCCCTCTGAGATTTTTCATATTTTGTTTGAATACAGTTGTTGACAGGTTGTCTCTCCTATCAGACTGTGAGCTTCTCTGGGACAGGGGCTGTTTTTGCCTTTCTTTGTGCCCCAGAGCTTAGCAGTACCTTGTACATAGTAAGTATTTAGTAAATGCTTGTTAGTTTGACTTGATTATATTTTATACAATTTCTGGGGTGCGGTTATTTGTCAGCGATAGGCTACAGTCTCAACATGAGTCTGCTTTTCCACTGTCCTTTTGGTGACCCATGACTTTCATTCCCAGGAGGCTGTGGTGTTCTATGATTCATGGCCATACAGCAGCACTTGGAGAATATCGGTGCTAAAAATGGGCTTCTGTTCCAAGGAAAGGCTCCCCCACTAAGCCTGTGCAATCCCTACCTATTCTCTAAAGCCTGATTCCAATGCCATCTACTCCAAGAAACCTCGGCCAGCTGGCCTTCCTGGCTGCTGGAAAGGCCCTTCCCCGGCTCCCCTCAAGCCTTCTGCCCCACTGCCAGGGCCTTCCCATTTCCGTTGTCTCTAGCTTGTTTGGATGTAACTGCTTTGCATGTTGTCTCCTCCATTGACACATATGCTCCCTGAGAGCAGGTTGGTTTGGTCTTGGGTTTGGGGGTTGTTTTTTTTTTTTTGTATCCTTAGCATATAGTACATAGGATTATGTACTGGGACATAGCTGTTTCTACTAACCAACTGACCTTCCTGCTTGTCTTTCACCTAGCATCTTATAACTCTCTAATAGACTTGTCATGAAATATTGTGTATTAATTAGAGTGATCTGGGGTAAAGCTTCTGGTGGGGTCACCTAGCATGCCCTGCCCCAGGACCATGGACGGGACAAAATATTATGCAAGCTCCCTAACAATACGAGGTACTTGGAAGACCAAAGAATCTTGGAGAATGAGACAAAACGATCTTAGAGCCAGGATGATAGGCAAATCCAAAATGACCAAATTCAAATGAATGGAACATCCTTCAGTCTAGTTTGAAAATCAATGACAACGCTACATGGAGGGTGAATTATGGTTAGAGTTTTTTTTCATGATAAAAGAACTCTAGGTTTTAATGGCCTGTGAGTTCAATGCATTAGCGGTGAGTCCTGGCAGCCAAGAGAACTAATACAACTGATCAGACATCTGGAAGGCTTTGTCTGCCTAAGGAACTATATCTTAGGAAAAAATATTGACTATCTTATGGCTATGTTGATGCGGATTGTTGTGATAGCCAAAAGTAGAGATTATTTGTATTACAAAAAGATATGGAAAGTGGAGGATTTGGAAGATTTATTTTTATATTTGGATTTATACAGATCTTTCCTCACTCCCAGACAATGCATTTACAAATACTGGGCTTATTAAAACACACGCAAACAAAAATCTACTTTTCCCCCAGAGCAAAGACTTTGCTGTTATTCCAGGCCCATGTTGAGGTCAGGATAATCTCAGCTCAATTCCTCACCTCTGACACATTAGTTGTGTGACAACCGGCAAGTCCCTCAACCTTTCAGGGAACCATATTTCTGAGAGCATTGTGGAAATAAGCTTTCATACTGAGAATTTCCCAAATGGATAAATGATTTGCCTGGACCACAAAGTGCCTTACATTTACTTCAAAGAATCCCAAGGTATCACCAAGACCATTCAAACCTGCCTATATCTGAAAAAAGTGTCCCCTCTCACCCTCCTGACAAGCTCAGGGGTGGGGAACCTGCACCCTTGAGGCTACATGTAGTGCTCTAAGTCCTCAAGTGAGGCCCTTTGACTGAATTCAAACTTCACAGAATAAATCCTCTTAATAAAAGGCTTTGTTCTGGAAAATTCAGTCCTAAGGCCACACCCAAGGACCTAGAAGGCCACACGTGGCCTAAAGGCTACAGGTTCCCCATCCCCAGGTTAGATGGTCTCTGCCCCAAGACCTCCAGTGAGGAAGAGCCCGCTACACATGGAGGGAGCCCATTCATTCCACTTCTGGAGAGCACTAATTGTCAAGAAGCTTATTATACTTGTCTTCCTATCTACTGTTTCCAGGTCTGTCCTCTGAGACCAAGCAGAACATTCCTTCAAACGCTCAAGCAGTGTTCTCTTCCAACTCAGGCTAACCATCCCAGGTGCTCTGCATGATGTTCATAAGGCAGGTACTAGAGGCCTTTCATCATCTTGGCTACTTCCCTCTGGAAGCCCTTCAGCTTATCAATATAAAAACATGGTGTGCAGTCCTAAACATGGCACCCCAAATGTGGTCTGACTAGGAAAGAACACATCAGGACTATCAGTACTTCTGTATTCCCAGAAACTACACATCTTTTAACATAATTGAAGGCTGCTTTCTTGGCTTCCATATCAGCTTGCAGTCCACTAAAACCCACAGATCTTTTTCAGATAATCCTTTCCAACGGTGCACTTTCAAAGTTGATTTCTGAACTCTATTTAGCACTGTTAAATTTCATCTCCTTCTATTCAGCTCAATATTCTAGCCTGGTGAGATGTTCTGAATGTTGATGCTTTCATTCAGCATCACAGACATCTGCAAATCTGACAAGCATGCCATCTGCGATTTTACCCAAGTTACTGATAAAAATGGTAAATGGTACAGATCCTTGGGGAAATACAGAGACCAACAGTGCTAAGATGACCTTAAGCCATTAAAGATGGCTCTTTGGACCTGGCCATTCAATCTGTACTGATGTATCACTCAGCCCATGTTTTTCCATAGATTTTATGCTTGCTAACATCTCTGTCAACTTTATCTAGTTTCCCCCTGATCTGCTAGTGCAAAAAACCAGCCAAATATAGGGCTTTATTTGATCTTAGAGCTGATACAGATCCACTGGAGTTTAGTGAACAGGAGGCAGGGTGACATGGTGGCCTATGCTTTAGGAAGATCAAGTGGAGAGCTAAGTGGAGGACAGACTGCAGCAGGGAGAGAGGGGAGACTGGAAGACCAACCAGAGGAACGGTCCAGGTGTGAGGGGATAAGAGCCTGCATGGAGGGGAGGGCACCAAAGGAGAGAAGGGGCTGAGAATGACGTTAGTCTGGCATGACTTTCCTTTTCTAAATGTTCACTAATCAAGCCTTAAAAAATATAACCTAAAGATGTAAAGTCAAGGTCACTGGTATGGTTGGCCCGCTCTAGTCTCTTCCCTTCTTGATAATCAGTCCAGGATCTGAGATTCCTCTACCACCTTACAAACCTTTCAAGAATCATTGACAATGAGTCAGCGATCACACATACTAGGGTGCAGCTTCTCAGAGCCAGGCAACCTGAGCTGATCAAGGGCTAGGGGTTGTTCTCTTACTAATTCCATATTTACCTTACGTATTAAATTCTTTATAAGCCATTTTTATTATCCCTTTCCAGTCCAAAGGCCATTCTCTTTGGCAGAAGGAAACAGCAGACTCAGAGTGGAGCAGTTCTGTCTGTCTGCTCCCCCTAAGCAACAAGTCCCCTCCTTTCTTCCCCCAGAGCTACATGAACACCTCTGCCACCTTTCCATCGTCCTTTGCTTTCCATGACAGTCACAGCTCACTCTGGCCTTCAGCACTGCTGACACTACTCTGCCAGGGCTGGACTTCGGCTCTGTATTCATCCTCCATGACTTCTCCTCTGCATACCTCACAGAGGGAGATGTGGGAGCACAGCCTCATGAATAAAGTGCTAGAGTCAGGAAGCCCAGGCTCAACTCCCACCTCTAGGGATAACGAAGCCTTGGACATCGCTACTCTTTCAGTCAGTAGGCATCTACTGAGCACTGACTAGGTACTAGGTTTGGTGTTAAGTGCTAGGGATACAAAGAAAGACAAAAATAGTCACTGCTCTCAACGTGCTCACAGTCTAATGCGGGGAGACAGTATGAAAACAACTAGGCAAAAATAAGATCTACACAGAATACACTAGAGGGAAGGCACATTAACAGCACCTTCTTGGTGAAGGTGGGTTTTCAGCTGAAACGTGAAGGAAGCCAGGGAAGCCAGGAGGTAGAAACAGGGAGGGAGAGAGTTCCAGGCATGGGGCACTGTCAGTAAAAATGCACGCAGTCAGGAAATGGAATGTCTTGATCAAGGAACAGCAAGAAGGCCCGTGTCGCTGAATCACAGAGTACATGGGAGCGAGAGAGGCAGGTGTAAAAATATTGGAAAGGTAGGAAGGAACCAGGTTATGAAAGGCATCAAGTGCCACGTAGAGGATTTTATTTGACCTTAGAGCTGATACAGATCCAGTAGAGTTTAATGAACAGGAGGCAGGGTGACATGGTGGCCTACGCTTTAGGAAGATCAACTGGGGAGCTGAGCAGAGGACAGACTGCAATGGGGAGAGACTGGAGACAGGAAGGCCAACCACAGGAATAGTCCAGGTGTGAGGGGATAAGAGCCTGCACCGGGGGGTAGCATCAAGGTAGAGAAGTGGGCAAATTTGAGAGATGAAGGTAAAATGGTGAAAGGAAGTAGAGAGTCAAGGATGACAGTTCAGTTGCAAGCCTGGGTAATTGAGAGGATAGGCCAGTGGTACCTTGACAGTAACAGAAAAGACAGAGGACAAAGTAATTCTGTTTGGACATGTTGAGTGTAAGAGGTTCATAGGCTCTACAATCTGAAATGTCCAAGAGGCAGGTGAAGAGGTCTATCGGTAGGTTAAGAGACAGGACAGTTTCACATGCCTCTGTATTCCTACAAGATAGCAACAAAGAAGGTTGTGAATACCTCAAGTGATGATGACCCCCTCTCCTCCTGCAGAATGCACTCTTGGTTCTGCTACTTTGTGGTCAACTTGGAGCAGTGAGAGGAGCCTGTATGCACAGCCCTGCCATCCTTCCATACCATCTATGGGGCACTCTTTCCCTAGGTAGCGCAGCTTAGCTCCTTGGGGCTAACAAACCACTCCAACTATTTTTTAACTTGCCCAGGTGAGGAACTATGCAAAGTGACGCACTATGCAAAGTGAGTACAAGTAAGAAATAAAAACCCCATCACTGTCATGGATCACACTGCATAGTGTTTTTTGGTCAATGTTGTGGCATAACTATGAAACAATATGGCTCCCCTGTGTGCCTTACAAATAGCTTCTGACAGTGTTTACAAAAACACTTAAGGCCATGGCGATGCTGCCATAGCTGAGGCATTAGGTCCCTTCCTGACCTTGTCAGTCCAGCCAAATTGCCCTTCTGGCTTTTCCTCCCCAGGACACCACTTCTCATCTCTCATCTCCATGCCCTGCACCAGCTGTCTGCCCTTTGCTTAGAATGCACTCCCAGCTCACCCTGGCCTCTCAGAATGCCTTGCTTCCTTTAAGACTCTGGTCAATGCTACTTTCCACCCTAGGCCTTCCCTGACCCGAATGTGAGCTCCTCAAGGCCCCTCTTGACTTCTCTGAACGGAGGTTCTCTGAGGTTCACCTAGTACAGTGTCTGGCACATAGTGGTCACCTAACAAATGACTGCTGATTAATTGATGGCCTCGAAGTGATTACTCTAAAGGAGAGCCTTCACTTGGACATGAATGACATCTTGAAAGTTTGCTAACGACAGTCTCATTACTCTATAATCACATGGAGTCAGCAATTTCTCAAGATCATCATCAAGATCAATAGCAACCAGTTTTTCCCAATCACTCCCAAACAATAGGCATTTTTCGTTCCTCTTCCTGTAATAAATAAGAAAGGAAGACTATCTTTTTGCTCGCTTACTTTGAGTCTGTCGAGCTCCTGGAGGTCTTTGTGAACAGAAGACGACATGGATGTGCCGAGTGCTTGGGAAGACGCGTTCCCTTCACATTCGCTGAGCTGTCTGGAGAGTTTAATGATCACCTCATCTTTGGCTTGGATGGTCTCCACTAACATGCCCAGCTGTTCATTGAGCTCGCCAACTTTGCACTTCAAGTTCTTCACTTCCTGTTGGAGACTGTCTTTTTCCAGATTGAACTTTTCCAGCTGGCTGCTGAGGCCTAAGATCTGATCATCCTTTTGGTGCAGAAGCTCCAACTTCTCTTTTGGGACTCCATCACAAAGATGGCTGCTAGTGAAGTACTTATCATACTGGGATGACCTGACCGTCTGCTGCAAAAGTCGTACAAGCTCCTGGGAAGAGGGGGTGGGGCCAAGGGGAATAACAGAGATATGCTGAGTTATTAAAATCTAAAATGAAGAAAAACAAAGATAGGAGCGACTCTCTACAAGGCAATTACAGTAAAACCCAAATTTCTCCTTGATGGACTTAAAAAACAAAGTATTTACTTTTGAAGGAAAGCAATTAGGAAACAAGAAATCATAATGCATACAAAACTAAATGAATAACAGTGCTGTGGGAATATTTATGTGTATGAGCATTAAATTCATCTTAGAATTAGAGGTACTTTTAGCACTTGAATTATTCAGGTACATGTAAGATTTATAAAATACTTGCATAAAATGTTTTCTGATTGGCTCAGAAGTTAACCTTGTTATCTGGCTTGTCTCAGCCAGACATAGCTAAATTGCCATTAACTCCAATGACCAACAAAAACTGAAGTTAGCAATTTTTTGAGTCAGGAAGATTTCTGAAACCTATTGAGAACAATAATTAGGCTTGTGAACTCAGACCTAGGTGGAGGTAGAAGACATTCCCCTTAAGAAAGGTTCAACCTCAACGCAAATTCCAGGTATCTTGAGCTGTGACATTATTGGGAGTATTTGTGACTGCAACAGTGGCCAAGAGCCCTGGAAATTTTAAAAGAAAATCAGCCTCTGGGATTTAAAAAGTCTGATGAAATTAGATGAAACACCAAAGCTCTCGCCCCTTTCTGGTCCTCTGCCCACCACACGTTACCTTCTGGCTGGAGAGCTCCTTCTTCAGTCGTTCTAGTTCTTCCTGCTGGTTTTGAAGCTTCAGGTGCATTTCAGAAGCTGCTTTATTGCCATTGCCTGAAGTCCATTCAACCGGAGCATCACCACTGCTATGTCGGTTCTTGTATGACCCAATCATCTCTCTCAAAGGTCGCTTTCCTTTATAGGGAATACGGCCAAAATCAAAGAGGAATGCTGAGCCAGTTACTCCTATGCAAAAACAAAACCATTTGTCTAGTGCAGACCTCGAAGGCCACCTCTGAAGCCTCAGAACTGCCCTTCAGACCTGCATGAGGGCTTCCTATCAGCCTCTGACAACCCCAATGGTGCCGCCACCTCCACACAGGCAGGAAAGCTAGGCCCTGGAAGAGCAGTGTATCCTCTCTCTATTTGGGGTTCTTCCTCAGACTCAGTCTCCAGAGAGCCCTGGCCTCACTGATGAGGGCAATGACTCCACATGCTGCCCATCCCCATGCCTCAGCTGGTAGTTTTCCCCCACTGCTGTGACCAAAACAATTCATCACCTACTAGTTCATTCTGCAAGATGAAATCAACTTGGAAACTCCGCCCTCCTCTGCACCGCCTGGCCCTGGTCGTCCGTCCCCCCCCCCCCCCCCCCCCCCCCCCGCCACCTCCCTCTATCTGTGGTGAGTGGGAGGTGGCCAGGAGGGTAGCTCCTCTCAGAGGCTCCACTGTACAAGGACGGTGCCCAGGGAGTTCTCATCATTTCCCAGTCAGCCATTTTCCTGGACTTTATCATCTCTGGAAACTCATCATTCCGCAAGATGAAAGCAACTCAGGAACCACCTCCCCGCACCCCACCATGGCTGTAGGACTTCACTATGGCCTGCACCAGTGACCCACCTCTGCTTTTCTGGTTCTTTTTCTGTGTTGTCGCCCCCAGCAGACTGTGAGTTCCTTGAGGGCAGGCACTGTCATGTGCCTTTCTTTGTATCCTCAGCACCAAGCCTGGTACACAGTAGGAGCTCCATCAATGTTTATAGACTCTTGACTCTGGATCATCTCTGGGTGAGGAGCCTCTCTGAACTTAGCTCTCAGTCCTCATCCTACACACCCACTTGGCAGGATCTGCCAAAGCTTGTGCTTGGATGGCACGGACTTCCAGAGCCCAGGAGTGGTGCCCTAGCCATGTCTGAGACTATCAATGCCAATCTGCATCGGAGCACTGGGACTTGGTTTAGTGAGGAGTAGCAGATGTTAATGTTTCTGCTTCTTCAGTGTGGTATAATGGAAAGCCCACTAGCGGAGGCTGAAGACCCAGGTTCAAATCCTGTTTGCTCCTTAAGTTAAGCCCCCGATGGCCTCCTTCCAGTTCCAGAGCCTGTGAATTTTCTGCTTCAGTAAAGTCCTGGGACAAGCCCAAAGGCGTTTTCAATCTTTACCACTTCAACAAACGCACTCCCAAAACCGCTTAAGAACACAGCAGGTTCCTAAAGGTAAATGTGGCTGTATCTACATACACATTGGAGCACAAAAAGGCGTTGTTAGCAAGCTGTTGGGTGGGTGAGGGCTCCCATTTCTATGGTCCTTTACAGAGGCAGGTGGTGCAGCCTCAGACATTCTGATTTTACAGAAGACCTAGGAGGGGCTGAGTGGTAAATGTCAAAGCAATAGAGAGTGGCAGAGCTAGGACCAGAACCTACTGTGCTTTATACCACCACATACAGGTGCTCCCAGGGAAGCTTCTTTTTTTGGGGGGGGGGGGGAATTCTTAAATTTAATATATTTAGTTTTCAGCATTGATTTTCACAAGAGTTTGAATTACGAATTTTTTCCCCATTTCTACCCTCCCCCCCACTCCAAGATGGCGTATATTCTGGTTGCCCTGTTCCCCAGTCAGCCATCCCTTCTGTCACCCCACTCCCCTCCCATCCCCTTTTCCCTTCCTTTCTTGTAGGGCAAGATAAATTTCTATGCCCCATTGCCTGTGTATCTTATTTTCTAGTTGCATGCAAAACAAATTTTTTTTTGAACATCTGTTAGTAAACCTTTGAGTTCCAAATTCTCTCCCCTCTTCCCTTCCCACCCACCCTCCCTAAGAAGTCAAGCAATTCAACATAGGCCACATGCGTATCATTATGTATAACCCTTCCACAATACTCATGTTGTGAATGACTAACTATATTTTGCTCCTTCCTAATATATCTCCCTTTATCCAATTTTCTTCCTTGACCCTGTCCCTTTTTGAAAGTGTTTGTTTTTGACTACCTCCACCCCCAATTGCCGTCCCTTCTATCATCCCCCCTTTTTTATCTTCTTCTTCCTTCTTTCCTGTGGGGTAAGATACCCAATTGAGTGTGTATGGTATTCCCTCCTCAGGTCAAATCTGATGAGAGCAAGATTCACTCATTCCCCCTCACCTGACTTCTCTTCCCTTCCAACAGAACTGCTTTTTCTTGCCACTTTTATGCAAGATAATTTACCCCATTCTATCTCTCCCTTTCTCCCTCTCTCAATATATTCCTCTCTCATCCCTTAATTTGATTTTCTTTTAGATATCATCCTTTCATCTTCAACTCAACCTGTGCCCTCTCTCTCTCTCTCTCTCTCTATATATATATATATACATACATACACCCTCACATATACATATATATACATAAACATACACACACACATGTGTGTGTGTGTATATATATATGTGTGTACATATATATATACATATATATATATATATATATAATGCATATTCCCTTCAGCTACCCTAATACTGAGGTCTCATGACTCATACACATCATCTTTCCGTGTAGGAATGTAAACAAAACAGTTCAACTTTAGTAAATCCCTTGCAATTTCTTTTTCTTGATTACCTTTTCATGCTTCTCTTGATTCTTGTGTTTGAAAGTCAAATTTTCTATTCAGCTCTGGTCTTTTCACTGAGAAAGCTTGAAAGTCCTCTATTGTATTGAAAATCCATATTTTGCCTTGGAGCATGATACTCAGTTTTGCTGGGTAGGTGATTCTTGGTTTTAATCCTAGCTCCATTGACCTCCAGAATATTGTATTCCAAGCCCTTCGATCTCTTAATGTAGAAGCTGCTAGATCTTGGGTTATTCTAATTATGTTTCCGCAATACTCAAATTGTTTCTTTCTGGCTGCTTGCAGTATTTTCTCCTTGATCTGGGAGCTCTGGAATTTGGGGACAATATTCCTAGGAGATTTTTTTTTGGGATCTTTTTGAGGAGGCGATCGGTGGATTCTTTCAATTTCTATTTTGCCCTGTGGCTCTAGAATATCAGGGCAGTTCTCCTTGATAATTTCTTGAAAGATGATATCTGGGCTCTTTTTTTGATCATGGCTTTCAGGTAGTCCAATAATTTTTAAATTATCTCTCCTGGATCTATTTTCCAGGTCAGTGGTTTTTCCAATGAGATATTTCACATTGTCTTCCACTTTTTCATTCCTTTGGTTCTGTTTTATAATATCTTGATTTCTCATCAAGTCACTAGCTTCCACTTGCTCCAGTTTCATTTTTAAGGTAGTATTTTCTTCAGTGGTCTTTTGGACCTCCTTTTCCATTTGGCGAATTCTGCATTTCAAGGCATTCTTCTCCTCATTTGCTTTTTGGAGCTCTTCTGCCATTTGAGTTAGTCTATTTTTTAAGGTGTTGTTTTCTTCAGTATATTTTTCAGTATTTTTTGGGTCTCCTTTAGCAAGTCATTGACTTGTTTTTCATGGTTTTCTCGCATCCTTCTCTTTTCTCTTCCCAATTTTTCCTCTACTTCTCTAACTTGCTTTTCCAAATCCTTTTTGAGCTCTTCCATGGCCTGAGACCAGTTCCTGTTTGTCTTGGAGACTTTTGCTATAGGCTCTTTGACTTTGTTGACTTCTTCTGGCTGTATGTTTTGGTCTTCTTTGTCACCAAAGAAAGATTCCCGAGTCTGAGACTGAATCTGGGTGCGTTTTCGCTGCCTGGCCATGTTCCCAGCCAACTTACTTGACCCTTGAGTTTTTCAGCGGGGTAGAGTAGTGCTTGTAGAGTAAAGAGTACTATGTTCCAGCTTGAGGGGATGCACTGCCACACCAGCACTCCTCCTTCCTCAAGAACCCCCAACCTGGACTGGACTTAGATCTTCAAGCAGGCTCTGTACTCCTGCTCTGATCTGCCACTTAATTCCTCCCACCAGGTGGGCCTGGGGCCAGAAGCAACTGCAGCTGTAGTTCTGTAGCTGCCCCACCTCCGCTGCCCCTGAGGCAGTGGCCGAACCATGAATTCCTTCTTTCACTCTGTCCCCAGCAGCCTTTCCCACTAACCTTCTCTGTTGTCTTTGGTATTTGTGGCAACAGCCACAGCTCACTGATTCAGGGTGTTAGGGCACGCTCCGACCGGCTCCTGGTCTGGTTGGTCCACGCGGCCCACGCTGGGCTCTGCTCTGCTCCCCTCCCAGCTCCGTGCACAATAGACCTCACCCAGCAACCATCCAGGCTGTCCTGGGCTGGAGCCCTGTTTCCCTCTGCTATTTTGTGGGTTCTACAGTTGGTTCAGAGCCATTTTTTATAGGTTTTTGGAGGGACTTGGCGGGGAGCTCATGCTAGTCCCTGCTTTCCAGCCACCATCTTGGCTCTGCCCCCCCAGGGAAGCTTCTGAACCAAAAAGATGGTGCTAAAAGGGCCTTTGTGTTTCTATAGCTCTCTATAACGCAGGTTCCATTTAAAAAACAATGCACAAGGAGTAAAACAAAGTTATTTCTCAATCATGTGACCAAATGGTTCTAATGGTGATGGAGCTACCGACACTTTCTGTTACACTGAACTGGGCTCTGTTTCTCTGTTTTCTAACTCTTCACGTGCTTGTGTCATCTTTGCTCACTCAACAAGCATTTAAGTACCTGCTACGTGCCAGCGCCTGCTAGGGGCTAGGGACACAGAGAGGAAAAAACACAGAGCCTACCCTCAAGCAGCTGACACTCTATGAGGAGCACAGGAGAGACACTATAAACACACATAAGTGAACCCAAAATATACAAAGTAGTTTTTGATGAACACAGCTATAGAAGCCGAGAGCAAGCAGACCAGGTCTCAGGATGGAGATGGTTCAAGAAAGAGCCCAAGAGATAGAAGGAAGGAGGAGGGCCAACCTTTGCCAAGGTAGAATTGAAGGAGACAGGAGTTTGTAGGAAGTGGGTAATGTTCAGAAGCTGGTGAAGGCAGCTGAAGCACATTGTGAAGGAGAGAGACCATGGAGCCACTGGCACTTGTTGGGCAGGTGAGTGACTGGGACCCCCAGAGCTCAAGGCAGAGAACACATCTTCCATCCTTCTTTGCTCCTCCTAGTGTCCCACACTGCCTTGCACATAACAGATGTGCAAAAAATATCAGAGCTTTTTGTTTACCTTTGTTTCCCTCAGAGGTTTGCTTCTTCCCTTGTTCATGAACCACCGACTCCTCTAAATCCTTCGGATTGGGGTCTATAAGTTCCCACTCTTCATTGGTATAAAACACACTCTTCCGGCTGTCATTATTTCCTCTCCCAGGTCGAAATGAAGACATCGAATTTCTGTGAAAATAGGAGGAAACTGCTATTTAAAAACTTTTACTATGTAAAAGAATGCATAATCATTTTTGTCACCATATTTCCAATTTTGATAAGTGATCTGAAAGAAGTTGGTGTCACTGCATGAAAAAGAGAAAGGGAAGAGAGGGAAGGAGAGGGCAGGGGAAGGGAAGAGAGAGGAG
Source organism: Trichosurus vulpecula (assembly GCF_011100635.1). Taxonomy (NCBI): domain Eukaryota; kingdom Metazoa; phylum Chordata; class Mammalia; order Diprotodontia; family Phalangeridae; genus Trichosurus; species Trichosurus vulpecula. The sequence goes on along the minus strand of NC_050580.1, from coordinate 37,137,309 downwards.
GGGGGGAGAAGAGGACTGTATCTTAACAGATGGGAAATAACTAATGAATGGAAGTCTACAATCAAATGTTGGTTGACAAGCAGACCATCAATTTATTAGAGATAAGGTCGAAATCTACATCAAATTAGAAGAAAGGATAAAGATGTGGAGGTGATACCCTATACCTTTCCAGCATCTCCAACCTGACCTAATACAAGTTACTGTTGCTGAAAAAAAAAAAATGTGAGAAAATGGGAAAAGGCAGGGATACTGATCTCACTCATTACCATTCTGTATAGAAGTTTCATATAAAGAAAACAGTAAGGAAGAGTTCCAAAGAAGTCAGAAACTACCTCAGCCAACATAGATTTTCTCTTTGCCAAGAACAACATTGCTCTACAAAGCAAATTCAACTGTAAAACATTACAGGAGATGGCAGATGATTATAAGCAGTTTCATCTCAAACAAAAGCAAAAGCAGAGTAATTAAAAAAGTGTACATCGCTCAGTATGAGACCCAACCAAGAGTATTCAGGAGGAAAAAGTACAGATGAAATCAATGAAATAATGGAAGAAAATAACAAGCATTTTTACAACAAGTTATTTTTTCCTCACCAATGACAGTGGAACCAGCACTTTGGGACTCTACCACCTTGGTCCCCAAATGTCTACCTGAGGAAGAAATGGTCCTGAAGTTGCCCCTATGAAGAACAGCTAGGCCTACGCTAAATAAAAAGAGGAGGAAAATGTGCTCCAGGAGATCATCAGATAAAATATTTCAGAGAGGAAAAGACACCAATGGAACTGAATGGAACTAAAAAAAAGACAACACAATTACTACCTCCAAAAAAAGGCAAGTAAAAGGACAAAAAATAACTACCAACTTAGAGACCTTTCAATCTTTAGGAAGATGATCTTTACAGAGAGAGGCTTTTATTGATGACAATGTGAAAACTGAACAGGCATGCTCTCACATTTTCTTTAGTAGATCACATCTTTATAATCACTCAGCTGATGGGAAAGTACAGTGACTACAATAACCTGTTTTATCTGTTGACTACATAAAGGCATTTGACACAGTATCACAAAATGTGGCTTTACAGCTTCTTCTCCAACAAAGAGGTCCTTCTCACTCCCATATTAAGACAGTATAGAATTCTTTGGGAAACACAAGTAAAAAGATAATTTTGTTCAACAATGTTCTGCTTATAAGCATACATTTATTATATGTTGTCTCTCTTTGTACCCCTAGTATCCAGCATAGTGTCTGGCACATAGTGGGTACTTGTATCAGTAAGGCAAGATTCACGATGTCAATGGTGATCATGAATATGCCTGTACAGTTTGGAATCGCAAAATATAAGAGACTCTCGATACATAAGGCAGAAGAAGTAAAACATCTATTCAGACACCAGAGGATCAAATCCCAAAACCAGTAACTCCAATTCAACATAGCAACAATTGTACCCCCAAACCAGTAAGTCCATTTCAATGTAACAGCAACGAAATTAAAACATAATATCGCAGCAAGGAGCCAAGCCATCCTGCTGGGGCCTTTCCATAAATACTCACTCACAAACCCTAGCTGTCTGCTTGCCTGCAACTTCTCCTCCTGCAGTTCTGAGAGCTTATAGTTCTGAAAACCCTTGTAGTTTTCTCTCTCAGTCTCTTGGTCTCTGTCTCTGTCTCTCTCTGTCTCTCTGTCTCCCTCTCTCTCTCTCTCTCTTTCTCTCTCTCTCTCTCTCTCTCTCCCCCCCCTTCTCCTTGGGCTGAATTCTGACCTTAATGGCTATCCTTCTTAGGGCTCCAGAGATTCACACTTAATCAAGTCTTCCTACAAACAAGCCTCTCCTAATCAAGCTTCCCTTAACTAGCTCCACCTAAGGCCTATTAAGGGGATGAACGGGTGGGGAAGATCTTTAAACATTCCTTAATTGATTGGAGTCATAAAAATAGGGAAGCTCAAAGACATTTGCCAAAGTCATGGAGGAGGTCTTTGGTAGGGTCCAAATGGAAGACAGATTCTTATAGATGGTGAAATCCTCCAGATTTTCAAATAACTTTACATGAATTGCAATAAGACCTAGAATATAGCAGATCTCTTCAGTGAGAACCATCATCATTAAAAAAAAAAAAAAGGTCAGCCTACAAATCCATTTAAAAAATCAAGGACAATGAATGTACCTGTTGTCTAGGATATAGAGTTAGATGGCCAATCCTCTGAGTTAGGACATCAGTATCTCTTTAGAAACAACGGGTACTACAGAGTGACAATTTGCTAATCCCAGAGCTAAATATGAACTTTTGACAGGAAGTTGAACAAAAATGGCCAATACGGAGTCGATACTCAGCTTAAGTAGAGATGGTAAGAGAGCACCAAGATGTCCTTGATGAATTCAAGTGAACAGGTGTAAACTATCACCAAGTCATTATTATCAAATCTTTGAAATGATATTGATATGAATAACAGAATTGCAAGACTGAAAGGGGACAATGTCTTAAAGTATCATGCCTTCCTCCTCCTCAAGCAGAGAATATCATCTACAAATTTTTTCAGTCGTTTTCAGTCATGTCTGACTCTTAGTGTCCCCATTCGGGGTTTTCTAGGCAAAGATACTGGAGTTGTTTGACATTTCCTTTTCTAGCTCATTTTACAAATGAGGAAACTGAGGCAAATAGGGTTAACCGACTTGCCAGGGTAACACAGCTAGTAAGTATCTGAGGCTGGATTTGAACTCAGGAAATTGGGTCTTCCTGACTCCAGGCCCAGCATTCTATCCACTATACCATCTAGCTGCGCCCCCCCCCCCCCCTGCAAACTCTAGGTCAATCAGTTTGACTTTTGATTCCAGTCAAAATTTCAGAATTTATTATTAAAGAGATGGCTGGCAAACAGCTAGAAAAGAAAATGGGGATCATAAAGAATAAGCCTGGCTTGATCAAGACCAAGTCATGCCACATAAACCTTACTTCCCTTTTTGGATAGATTAAACTGGTAGAACATGAGAATGCCACAGTTTATAGATTTTTATCAAAGCATGACAAAGCTATTTGATGTTCTTCTTATGGAAAAGATGGACACATGTGGAACAGATTAAAGAACTCACTAAAAAGCTGTACTCGAAGATGGCGGCTGAAAAACAGGGACTAGCGTGAGCTCCCTGCCGAGTCCCTCCAAAAACCTATAAAAAATGGCTCTGAACCAATTTTAGAACTGCAGAACCCACAAAAGAGCAGAGGGAAGCAGGGCTCCAGCCCAGGACAGCCTGGATGGTCTGTGGGTGAGGTCTATCCTGCACGGAGCTGGGAGCAGAGCAGAGTGCAGTGGAGCAGAGCCCAGCTCGAGAGTGGCACGGACCAACCAGACCAGGAGCCGGTCGGAGCGTGCCCTAACGCCCTGAATCAGTGAGCTGCAGCAGTTACCAGACTTCTCAATCCACAAACACCAAAGACAACAGAGAAGGTTAGTGGGAAAAGCTTCTGGGGACAGAATTTAAGAAGGAGTTTGTGGTTTGGCCACCGCCCCAGAGGCAGCGGAGGTGGGGCAGCTACAGAACTACAGCTGCAGTTGCTTCTGGCCCCAGGCCCACCTGGTGGGAGGAATTAAGTGGCGGATCAGAGCAGGAGTGCAGAGCCTGCTGAAGATCTAAGCCCAGTCCGGGTTGGGGGTTCTTGGGGAAGGAGGAGTGCTGGTGTGGCAGAGCTGGCGCATCCCCCCAAGCATGGAACATAGAACTCTTTAGTCTACAAGAAGTCATACCCCACTGAAAAACTCAAGGGTCAAGTTAGTTGGCTGGGAATATGGCCAGGCAGCGAAAACGCACCCAGATTCAGTCTCAGACTCGGGAATCCTTCTTTGGTGACAAAGAGGACCAAAACATACAGCCAGAAGAAGTCAACAAAGTCATAGAGCCTACAACAAAAGCCTCCAAGAAAAACAGGAACTGGTCTCAGGCCATGGAAGAGCTCAAAAAGGATTTGGAAAAGCAAGTTAGAGAAGTAGAGGAAAAATTGGGAAGAGAAAAGAGAAGGATGCGAGAAAACCATGAAAAACAAGTCAATGACTTGCTAAAGGAGACCCAAAAAATACTGAAAAATATACTGAAGAAAACAACACCTTAAAAAATAGACTAACTCAAATGGCAGAAGAGCTCCAAAAAGCAAATGAGGAGAAGAATGCCTTGAAATGCAGAATTCACCAAATGGAAAAGGAGGTCCAAAAGACCACTGAAGAAAATACTACCTTAAAAATGAAACTGGAGCAAGTGGAAGCTAGTGACTTGATGAGAAATCAAGATATTATAAAACAGAACCAAAGGAATGAAAAAGTGGAAGACAATGTGAAATATCTCATTGGAAAAACTACTGACCTGGAAAATAGATCCAGGAGAGATAATTTAAAAATTATTGGACTATCTGAAAGCCATGATCAAAAAAAGAGCCCAGATATCATCTTTCAAGAAATTATCAAGGAGAACTGCCCTGATATTCTAGAGCCACAGGGCAAAATAGAAATTGAAAGAATCCACCGATCACCTCCTCAAAAAGATCCCAAAAAGAAATCTCCTAGGAATATTGTCCCCAAATTCCAGAGCTCCCAGATCAAGGAGAAAATACTGCAAGCAGCCAGAAAGAAACAATTTGAGTATTGCAGAAACATAATCAGAATAACCCAAGATCTAGCAGCTTCTACATTAAGAGATCGAAGGGCTTGGAATACGATATTCTGGAGGTCAATGGAGCTAGGATTAAAACCAAGAATCACCTACCCAGCAAAACTGAGTATCATGCTCCAAGGCAAAATATGGATTTTCAATACAATAGAGGACTTTCAAGCTTTGTCAGTGAAAAGACCAGAGCTGAATAGAAAATTTGACTTTCAAACACAAGAATCAAGAGAAGCATGAAAAGGTAATCAAGAAAAAGAAATTGCAAGGGATTTACTAAAGTTGAACTGTTTTGTTTACATTCCTACATGGAAAGATGATGTGTATGAGTCATGAGACCTCAGTATTAGGGTAGCTGAAGGGAATATTCATATACATATATATATATATATGTTTGTGTATATATGTATATGTGAGTGTGTATGTATATACGTATGTGTATAAATATATATATATACACAGAGAGGGGGGGGCGGCACAGGGTGAGGTGAAGATGAAGGGAAGATATCTAAAAGAAATAAAATCAAATTAAGGGATGAGAGAGGAATATATTGAGAAAGGGAGAGATAGAATGGGGTAAATTATCTTGCATAAAAGTGGCAAGAAAAAGCAGTTCTGTTGGAAGGGAAGAGAAGTCAGGTGAGGGGGAATGAGTGAATCTTGCTCTCATCAGATTTGACCTGAGGAGGGAATACCATACTTACTCAATTGGGTAACTTACCCCACAGGAAAAAAGGAGGAAGAAGAAGATAAAAAAGGGGGGATGATAGAAGGGAGGGAACATGGGGGTGGAGGTAATCAAAAACAAATACTTTCAAAAGGGGACAGGGTCAAGGGAGAAAATTGGATAAAGGGGGATAGGTTAGGAAGGAGCAAAATACAGTGAGTCTTTCACAACATCAGTATTGTGGAAGGGTTATACATAATGATATGCATGTGGCCTATGTTGAATTGCTTGACTTCTTAGGGAGGGTGGGTGGGAAGGGAAGAGGGGAGAGAATTTGGAACTCAAAGGTTTACAAACAGATGTTCAAAAAAAATTTTTTTTTGCATGCAACTAGAAAATAAGATACACAGGCAATGGGGCGTAGAAATTTATCTTGCCCTACAAGAAAGAAAGGGAAAAGGGGATGGGAGGGGAGTGGGGTGACAGAAGGGAGGGCTGACTGGGGAACAGGGCAACCAGAATATACGCCATCTTGGAGTGGGGGGGGAGGGTAGAAATGGGGAGAAAATTTGTAATTCAAACTCTTGTGAAAATCAATGCTGAAAACTAAATATATTAAATTTAAAAAAAAAAAGCTGTACTCAAAGTAATTAATGGTTTGATGTCAACCTGGAAGGTGGTCTCTAATGTAGTGCCTCCAAGATCTGTTCCTGGCCCTGCACTGCTTAACATTTTTATTCAACGACTTGGATGAAGACATAGATAGTGTTCTTATCACATCTGCAGATGACCCCAAACTAGAAAGGATATCTAAAATTATGCATCCAAAAAAGATCCTGACAGACCAGAAAACGGGCCTAAATCTAAGATAAAACTTAAATGGGATAATTAAAAACTTACATTTTGGTTTTAAAAAAAATGATTTCACCAGGTAGAGGAGGCATGATTGGACTTCAGTTTGTTTGAAAAAGATTTGGGGGTCTTATTGGATGTCACACACAAAGTAACTGTGGTAAATGAAAAAACCAGTGTGATACTGGGCTGCATTAAGAGAGGCTTAGCTTCTAAGAGTAAAGAGATTATAGTCCCACTGTCTTCTGTCCTGTGGGGACTGCTTCTGAAGGATTGAGTTCAGTTCTGAGTACCACATTTTAGGAAGATCATCACTAAGTCAGAGATCATCTAGCAAGGCAACCAGAACAGTGAAGTGGCTCAAATCTCCACCCTGTGAGTACCGATTGGAGACTTTTAGCCTGGAGAAGAAAAGGCTCTTGGAGTCAGGACAGCTGCCTTTGATTGACTGAAGGCTGACACTTAGAAAAGGAATCAAGCTTGATCAATGTGCAGAAATTTCAAAGTGACAAATGTAGGCTTGATATAAGGACAAAAGTCCTAACAGTTGGCTCTGTTCAAAAGTGGAGGACATCAGGAAGAACGTGTTGTAGTGGGGATTCTTTTTCAAGTGTAGGCTAGATTAGGTGGCCTCAGAGGGACTTCTAGCACTACACCTGGGGCATGGTTCCCTGCTTCTTTTGTATTTGAAGGTCTTTTTCTTGGTCACTTGCAGAATTTGTTGTTTGTGAATTGAATCGTTAAATTTAGCCCTGTGTGTCTCGGAGTTTGCAGGCTTGAGTTTTTTCTGGAGGCAATCTATGCATTCTTTCTTTTTTTTGTACTTTATAGTATTTTTTCCTCAATTACCTGTAAAGATAGTTTTCAACATACATTTTTGTAAGATTTTGAGCTCTGAATTTTTCTCCCTCCCTCCCTTTTTTCTCTCCCCCTCCCCAAGACAGCAAGCAATCTGATATAGGCTATACATGTCTGGTTATATTAAACATATTTCCACATTAGTCATGTTGTGAAAGAAGAATCAGAATAAGAGGGAAAAACCATGAGAAAGAAAAAAGGGGGGGTGCGAAATAGTATGCTTCAATATGCATTCAGACTCCATAGTTCCTTCTCTGGATGTGGATAGCATTTTCTATCCTGAGTCTTTTGGAATTGTCTTGGATCATTGTATTGCTGAGAAGAGCTAAGTCTATCATAGTTAATCATTGCACAATGCTGCTGTTACTGTGTACAATGTTCTCCTGGTTCTGCTCACTTCACTCAGCATCAGTTCATGTAAGTCTTTCCAGGTTTTTTCTGAAATCCACCTGCTCATCATTTCTTATAGCACAACAATATTCTGTTACAATCACATATCACAACTTGTTCAGGCATTCTTCAAATGATGGGCATCCCCTCGATCTCCAATTCTTTGCCACCACAAAAAGAGCTGCCATAAATATTTTTGTACATGTGGGTCCTTTTCCCTTTTTATGATCTCTTGGGGATACAGATCTAGTAGTGGTATTGCTGGTATGCATTCTTTCAATTGCTTTTCCTTTTCTGTATTCAGATGTTCTGGACATTTTTTCTTGTGTTATTTCTTGCATTATGGTTTTCAGGTTTTTTGACTTGTGTTTTTCTAGGAGACCTATAATCCTTGAGTTGTCTCTAGCTGTCCTGTCTTCAAGATCAATATGTTTTGCTTGACATGAGAGTATGTTTTCTTTTACAGTTATTGCTTTTTGCTTTTCTTCTTCTAGATTGTCCTTCACTTCTGTCTATGTGCATTTCCAATTCGCTTACCTCTCTTTTGTTTGTTTCTTTAGGGAGACTTGCCACTGCAGATTCACATTTTTCTATTCTACCAATTATTTCTAATGTGTAGACCATAAATGCTCCTGTCATAATTCTCATTTCTCTTTTGATCTACTCAGAACAATGAGTTGTGGTTCCATTTTCTCCTCAAATTACACATGGTCCTCTGTCTCACTGAGTGTTTTGCAGCAATTATTCATATAGTCTTGCACTCCTTTAGTAGATCTATACATATTTCCTTCTGCTGCTGCTGTTTTCCCTGTTGATTTATCTGCTTATGCTCAAAAGCTTTAAGGGTTTCTTTAGCCTCCTGAGACCTTTGGTAATTTCCTTCTTTTTTCTTATCTTTTTTCTAATTTCCCCTACTGTTCATTTACTCCTTTCTGATGATGGGTTCCCAGGGGGCTGGATCTCAAAGCATCTCAGCCTCCTCCCATACTGGCCAATTCAGGGTTCATGGGTGCAGATCTCTGCCCCAAGTGACTTTTGGAGGAATAGGACTGGACCCCACTGGATGCTGTGCTCCTTCCCTTAGGCTTTGTGGAGTGCTGTCCAGCCCTCGACACTCAGCATCTGGTCCAGTTCCCTCTGTCTCTTACTTCTCTGGCCCAGCAGTAGAGAGCACTGCCATGCTGGATCTGATTTCTATAGTTTGGAATTTGGGACTCCAAAGCTCTGGGAGGGGATGGGGGGAGGTGTAGTGGGGGGGTTGAGCTCTATTTCAAGCTCAAGCATATGTCCTGCCCTATTCCTTCTGTTTTTCTACTCCCCTGCAGAGATCTTTTGCAGCACAGAACACTGTTGCAGCCCTGGCCAACAAGGTCTTAATTTCTGCAGCCTTCAGCTCAGATCCCCAAGGCTCTTAAATGAGGGAGGGAGCCCAAGAGTGTAGGGTTGGGTCTTGGTGCAAGCCCTTAAGTCAGGCAAGGCACTGTGAAGGGTGGTGAGGAAGGGGGCAGTGAGTAAGGGGATGCTAAGTGCACTCAAGGGAGGTGATGGTTCATGGGTGTTTTGTTTTGTTTTACCTTCTTCTGGATTCCTGGTATCCTAGACCAAAGGTATTAAACATGAAGCCACAACACTCTAGATCAAAATGTAATTGGGAAATATTTAACAAAATTAGCAAAATTACAATAGAATACAGAACATTTTAATATGTGGTTTTCTAAGTCAATATATAATCCACAGGGGTCCTTATGTATAATTTAGTGGCCCCATTTCTATTTGAGTTTGATACCACTGTCCTAAACCACAGGGATAGCTGAAGTTGCTTTATCTTTGGTGCATAATTGCTGTCTTGGGAGGTTTGAGAGGCTGTAAGAATCAGAAAAAATATCTAGCCCCCATCTTGTTGGCCACATGACTTCGAAGTCTTGGGACCTGTGCAGTGCTTTCAATGAGCACGAGCTGTTTTTTGACACAAAATCTCATCTTTTGAATACAAATGTTCTTCTAGTGGCATATGGTTACTGGAAAACCACATTCTCCGAGTCATAGTTATACATGACTCAAAGGGCAAAGGAGATTTGACACATGGTAGACATAGGCAAGTTGCAGCAAATTTCAAACAATGACACACAAGAAGTAGCACAAGGGATATTTTCCTAGAAATGTATGATGAAGAAAGGAAGTGGACCAGTCATGAAGTAAAATCAAGAGGACTGATCTGGTACTCTCCGCGCCCCCCCCAAAAAAAAACAACCAGAGGATGGTTTCTAGCCCAACGGGCAGATTTTCTAGAAGGATCTACTGGAGAACATGTATGAGAATGGCACAGGACAAGAAGGCATGACTGGCTGCAATTTTCACCAATTGATCAAATCCCTATATCACTAGGTTCATTGAGCCAATGAAGGCCTGATTTGTCAATAGCTGTTAAGTGTGGTTGCTTACGATTTAGGACCAAAAATCAACTAATGTTTCATTGAGTACTCTTTGAGTAAAATATCATCCTTATTAGATTCTATAAAAACATATATAAGAAATCCTTCCCAGACAAAGCAAGCAATACCAACTAATAACAGAACATTCTTACCCTCAGGGAGCTTCTCATCTAATAATTATATGTATACAAATAAGTAAGATATAAAATAGAATGTGCTAAGGGAAGGGGGAAGGGAACAAATATTTATTAAACACCTACTATGTGTCAGGCACTGTGCTAGGTGCTTTGCAAATATTTCCTCCTTTGATCCTCACAACTCTGCAAGGTAGGTGCTAATATTATCTCTATTTTACAGATGAGAAAACTGAGGCAAACACGCTTAAGTGACTTGCCCAGGGTCACATGGCTAGTAAAAGTCTGAGGCTGGATTTGAATTCAGGTCTTCCTGACTCCAGGATCAGTATTCACTATGCCACCTAGATGCCAAAGGACAGATCCAAGAAAAATATAATTTGAGGATTTGATTACTTTCGCTCTTGAAGAAGTTGATATGTGAGTCTTCAATCGATGGAGGTGTGCAATGAGGGAAGCAATGGAAGAAGATCTGGAACAATGCACAGAATTTGGAGAGAGCAGGAAGAGATCTGGTGGCATCAGCCATAATGGTCTGTGACGGCACGAAATAAGGCTACGAGGATAAGTCCACAATGGGTTTACGTAGAGAATTTTCCTGCTCAGAGGGTCTATACTGGTACAGTACCTCGATACTATAGTTCCTATAGTTAATTTGTTCATTCAGCAAACACTTTGTGATCACCCGCAATGCAAGATGAACACCAGCTAGTTTCTTTGCATTTGTCCAATAAATATGCAGCTGCTATGATCTACAACACTGTCCAAGACGGTAATAGCTGACTTCTGCCAAATGTTAATATCCTATCCAGATTTTCATGAGCAAATTGCATGCTTCACTTTAAAAAATTCTTCTATATTGCATTGTTATGTTTGAATCTCAAAAAGCTCATAGGAGGATTAGAAAAACAACTATCAGATTTCTCAAGAGCCTGGAGCCTTGTGAATTCCATCAAGAGACATTTCAGACTCCACTGAAGCCCAATCTATCCAAACCCCTCAGCGGGATTAGAGATGATAACAAAGAAATGAATGTTGCCTCACTAAGAACTCACTGCCTAAACACTTCTCCTCGCAGGCCACTGACACCCTATGCCTGCCTGCCAACAGTCTCCCAATCAGAGGCCTACGAGAACATTTTAAAACAAAGCCGTACAATGAGATGTCACCATTCAGGGAGCTTTTCTGCCTGTGGCAAGACTGAAAGGCTCCATTTTTCCATGGTCCAACTCTTGTGGGAGTGAGTTATAAATATCAGTTTTGGAAGTCTCAATACATTTACATTGGTCACAATATATTTTACTGCTTCTAAGAAGACTTGAGAAAGCCTTCTTGACATCAAACAGACCCAACAAAAGGCTGACTAAAATGGGACACATCTAGCATTCCTGAAAAGACCAATATTCTATAATGTACAAAGATGCTATTACAGAGCTGTTAGATGTCATTTCTCCTCTTCACAAAGCTGTTCTTACCATCAGGAAATGAAATCTCTAATGAAAAGATGAAGCCTGCACCCATTTTTATAGAGCAACAGAACCAGCACCACCTAACAGAAAAGCCATAGCATTTCCCATCAGAAAACCTAGTTTTCATTCCAGACTTGTAGGCCAGTCTTGTAACCTTCTAGCCCCTACACCTTACAGAGCGACATTAAGGAAAGCACTTAGAAAATTGTAAAATGCTACATACAAATGTGAATTATCACAAAGTAGAACTCTGGCTTCTAATTTATTTAATGAATTCTTTAAAAACAGGGTCAAATGATCACAGTGTTCATGACTATTGTCAAGAAAAACCATGACAACTTCTGAAATGGGCATTTCTTAATGGACATGAGCATATGACTTCTGTCATAGAAGGGACAGGAAGAAGAGCAGTGTCACTGAGGGCTGTAGAGCATAAATCTGGATTTCAAAGGAAGTTAACAGAGACAGTGAGCTTCAAGACGAACTAGACTCAAAGCAAATGCCAATTTTCTGCAAATGTTAAGCTCAGAGGTTGTGTGGTGGCTATCTTATACTACAGCTTATTAGGGAAAAAAAATGGAAAGCCATCACGACTTTGAAAATGCCAGTATCTGGCACATGGAAACCAAGTTTAACATTTCTCATGATAAAAATACAGTTGTACCATATTATCATCATGGGCATGGGAACCTCCAGCACAAATGTCACCTTGAAGCATTTTTGACTTTTCTAAGCCACTTTCACATTTATTTCATTACCTCTCCAGTCCCCAACTCTAAAAAGTATGAAAAGCAGGCATTTTCCCTAGTTAAAAATGAGTAAAATGAGAAGTCAGAGGACCATCACTAATGTATAGTGAAATGTACAGCCTTGGGAAAGAGTCAGCATCACTGGGGCTACTGTCTTCCACATAGATGGTCTGATACTGTTACTTAAGAAATAGGGTGGTGTAATGGGTAGAGATCTGGCCTCAGCACCAGGAAGACCTGGGTTCAAGTCTTCTCACACACACTGGCTATGTGAACCTGGGCAAGTCACTGAGGACTGGTTTCAGAGCAGGTACTGAAGTGCAACGGTAAACAAGCTCCCTACACGAACGAAATCAAACATGGTCCTGTCCAAAAAAATGCAATTACTAAGCGTCACTGTGTCAGCTCATTTGGCTGGAGGCTTGGGCTCCTGACTCTTAGCTTTCCCTCACTGTCTGATCCTCCACTGACAGGTCAATAGCATCATTCCATAACGGATTCAGGGACTCCAGTGTCTCTCTAGCCCTGACCCATCCACTTTCCCCTAGGGTACAATAACATCTCCTAGGCTGTTCGGGTCACATAGGACACCTGCTGTGCTTGGCCTGGGCATGTCAGCCGCTGTTTCTTCTGAGTCCTCCTCTCGTTTCCATTTTTAGAGATCACAGCGATAGCTAACGAGTATAATTGTGGATGAAATCAATAACCTTTTTAGAAAACCCAACAATGGCTCAGAGCTTCAGAGAGACACATTTCAGTTTGGTTTAAGGAGGAATTTCCTAACAATGACAGATGTCCAAAAGTTGACCGGGCTGAATTGGGTGGTGATGAGTTCCCCGTCATGAGAGGGCTTCAAGCAAAGGTTTAGACAATCACTTGAGAAAGCTGCTCTCGGGGTGATGCCTACACTGGCACAGGTTAAACCAGCCACCTTCTCAGTTCAACCAACTGACACTTATTTTTTAAATTCCACGCTGGGAAAATCACTCCAATGAATGAGACAATCCTGTGTCTGAGGAGCTGACATTCCAACAGGGAAGACAAGAACCTATCAAAGTACAGAAGAGAAGAGACTGGGGAGGGTGAGCAGACTGACCACATGGCTGCAGTAAGCTCCTGAGAGGAACTCCTCTGCCAAGGTGGTCAGGCACCATCTCTGTAGCACGGAGTCCCAGGAAGCTACCCTGGGGACTTGCCCAGAGTGACCCAGACAGCGTATGTCAGAGGCAGAACCTGAACCCAGCCAAGCTGCTTCCTATTTATAAGGACATGCCAACTATAAAGAGAATAAATACACACAAGTACTGAGGACTCTAGTGACAAAGCGGTATGAAAAAGAGGGAGGGAGGGAGGGAAGAAGGGCATAGGCAGTGTGGGGAGAGGGATTGGGATGGCTCCATGTAGAAGGTGGTGACTGAGCTGTCTCAGCAGAAGAGGAGTGCACTCCGAAGCCGAGGGGAGGACAGGGCACTCTAGGTATCAAGGTGGGGGCCAAAGCCAAGGTCTGCAAACTGACAAAGGAGGCCTGTCGAGCAGAAGGACCAGGGAGAAGGCCAGGTGGCTCCAACCTTGCTCCACATTGCCCTCCCTTCATCCCCGGCTTCGAGAAGCCGAGCCCGCCCCTGCTGCTCCCCACACATGGCACGTGGCCTCCCATCCCCGAGCCTCTGCACTGGCTGTCTCCCTGTGCCTGGAGGGCACCTTCTATCTGCTCTCCTCTGGCCTTTAATCTCCTCACCTATAAAATAAAAGGGTTGAACCCCACGGTCTCCAAGGCTCCCTCCAGTGCTAAGACTGTTAACTCTGTGAAATCCTTCTCTAATTTAGACCACTTTACTGGCTCCATTTTATGAACAATGGAATTTTTTCTAGAGAGAAGAGGCCACACAACTAACGTGACTAAGCTTTCTGGCCAGTGAAAAAAGATGGAGAGTGAGAAGGGATGCTGGCCAAGTGCCCACAGCTTCTTAGGAATAAGAATGACCTCACGTTTATGTAACCAGGGAAAGTTTACAGAACTTTCCAAAATCTTTCTCACAACAAACATTATTATTCTCACCTCACAGAGGTGTAAACTGAAGCCCAGAGAGGAACATGCCCGTGTTCACATAGCCCTAAGTGTCAGCGGCTGGACTTGAACCCAGACCTCTTGGTTCCAAGCCCTGTGCCTTTTCCACCAGCCCCTGGGGTGTACAATTTCAGCTCTGACATAGCTGGAAAACACAGAAGACTCACTTGATATCCGTGCCCCACTGCTTTAGGGAAAAGTTACTGGAACTTGGTTGAGCCGGGGCAGGCTGGCTGGCAGCCTGTTCTCCAACCAGCTCTCCAGGGGTAGCCTCCACAGAAAGGACGTTCCTGGCTTTCTCTGCAGAGGCATTTGGATGTAGGAGAATTACATCTGAAAGAAAATGAAAACCCAGGTCAGTTGGCCTCAGCTTTCCCCTCTCAACTTACATTCAGAACTTTGGAATCAGAGACAGAATTGTCTATCCATGGACAGCTTTGGATATTCTTTCCATAGGTTCTGAAGTAGGTTTTCTCTATTGAAAAGGGGAAGTGGGACTGCACTAACAAAAATGTGCTGTTTTCTGAGATTTTCAGAGTATTAGTAGATGTTTCCCAAACTATCAAATAAGACCACCAATGACAGATGAAGATTCCAAGTTCACTTTCATGACACACTGGTCACTTACCACAGCTTACAATTGTCCAACTTTCCAGAACACAGAATAGAATATATTTTTCTTCAAGGGGTAATGCAGTAACACTGAATACACTGTCAAACCTCAGCATGTACCATCTCTAAAATAAAATTTCTGCCAAAATGTCTCCATTTACAAGCCAAAAAAAAAATTAAGAAAATTTTTCCAGATGAGATATCCACAGGGAAAATACGTCATTTAAATTTATCAATAAAATGTGTAAAACTAATCCACATGCCATCTTTAGATGAGCAGTGTTCAATCTGGGAATTTATTTATTCTTTAGTTCAAGGAAGAAAAACCCTAGCCAAGAAGCACACTTGCAAAGCAGATGTTCCAGAACATGAGGAATACCCCACCTTGAGGGGCAGGGGTATAACAACCCTTAGAGGCATTATGAAGCCAAGGCCAAAACCACTGGATATTTTGAGTCCAATTTTCACATAATTAAAATCACTTTTTTCAATGAAAACAAAGTTCAAATCAAAAATCAAAATTAACACAGTGAATTCAATTCAACTGACAATGAAAGCAGTACAGCAACTATGTAATAAAGCATGTAAAAATGAGATCAGATTTAAATCACTGGTACAGTCTGCTGCCATCACTGTTGTGGGGCTCTGGACATAGATGAGTCGCATTATTTAACTGCTTTAAACAATCTTTGTGTGTTTATTAAAAGTATCACAATATTTGCAAACTTTCTCAACATCATTCATTTTGGAAAGCATAATATAAAGGTATTTCCCCCCAAAACACAAGCAATTAAAAAACTCAAGAATGGTTATAGAGAAACTGAAGTTTTAAACAACTGAACTTAAATCTGTCTTCAATCTTATACTGTCTAATTTTTTATAAGTAAAATAACATCCCTTAATGATAGAGAAATATGTAACTGATTGGAAGAGAAAATTCACTGAAGCAACTAATAATAATAAGCAAATGCAACACAGATAGTTTAAGTAGCAGGAAAAAAAGTCCAAATCTAGAAAATAAGATCCACTATATTTATCAATGAAATTCACAAGTACTATAAATTAGGAAGAAGAAAGCCCACTGGACTTCCTCTGCATGAATGCTATGGCTGCAGATAGCATGGAACCTAAAAAAGTGAAACATCTTGTCAATGGCAGGATGAGAATTTTTCCAGAGAAAAGAAGATGCTTCTAATAAACAAAACTGGATATTTTTAGCCTAATTTATTAGAACTAATGGTGCTAATTTCAACTACTGAGATGACCAAAACAATGCTTGGCATATCCTACGCAAAACAGCTTTGAGTGACTTCACTTGCAAATAATACAATGGGAAGGAGAACACCCATATGTCTGCAGTCCTTTGTAATCAATTCGTTGAGAGGCTAAAATGTTCAGATTTCATATTGATGCACTTAAAGATATTCATTTGATTACATATGTAGGATACGTTAGTGAAACTGATGTTAGGGAAGATTCATTACTTAGCAAAACCATTGATGACCATTGATGATGAAAACCATATTTAAGAAAAATTTTCAATGAAATTGGTGGGTTTCTTTAATGAAGATGTGTCAGATTCTGCACTGACATAGTTCTATCAACATCAAGATGAAAAGCAGGTCTATAATATAAAGACTAGAAAAAAATGTGGTGCTTCCTGTAATTTAACCACATTTCATGCTTCACAGACAAGTAATTGTATTGAGAAATATGAAGAGGTCCACACTTAGATAAAATGAGAGCTACAGAGGACCACCTTTTTATGTTGGTGTAAGAGTAATTAACTTTTTGAAACAAATTAAAAGGAAAGCTCTGTAAAGTTATGATAGCATGGGGACAGAGAATAAGACATATATATTACCGTAAAATACTCTGGATTTTTGTGCCAAAGTACTCTGAAGGGTATCAGAGCTAAGAAAAAAAAGTCCATTTTTCTTCATGATAAAGTTAAATCAAATTCATTTTATAATAAGCATTTTCACCTTAAAATCTGGTATGTGGTAAATATTTTTTTTAAAACTGGATATTCTACATGATCAACTGAGGTCTTCAAATTCATGATCTGATCCAGAAAAACGAAGTGACTAAATGTGAGAAAAATCCTAGATAATGAATTTAACAATTCTTTTTAATTTCTCAATTTTAGAAAGACTTGTTCTGCAAATGAAATAGAAGAAAGTGAAGACCTTTAATTATCTGCCTGGTCTATACAGAAGTCATTCCCATTTTATTCTGAAGGCCAAGATATTTCTAAATAATACTGGACAGACTCAAATGGAGCTCCACCCAACAATGGAGGCCACAGTCCATCAGTGACTGCCCATCCTGTGTGACTGATCCATGTTCTCCCAAAGGTTTGCCATCAAACACACTGCAGACTTTCCTTCTTTTCTCCCAACATATTAAAGATCTGGGGGAGCCCTCTGGCAATCCACCTTTTATGAGCAGCCCATCTTCTTTTCCTGTCCTACAACTCCTTGTGGCATCCTTCATTCCTGGTCCCCTCTAGAGTTTTTCACTGTTCATGGCCTGCAGTCTGTCCATACTCTCCCTCACCCCATGCACCCTTCTTTTGCTCACTATGTGATACTTATCTTTAGTTCTTTGGAAGCAGGGTGTCCCGCATCTCATTGCCACAAAGCAACACTAATAAATTGTTAGTATTGAAAAGATGGGTCTTTGCTTTCATAGGATTCTTGGGACCAGTAGAAGAACTTAACAATTTATTTCCTGAGGGCATTCTAGCCCATCCTCAGTTTTAAGTCTGGACTCAATCTCTTATCTATCTGTACTGTCTGTCCCAAATATATGCACTATTGGACAAGCTCCATAAGGATGGATGGAAACCCATTTGCCACAGATTAATATGAAACATTTTAATTTACTTTAACTGAACAAGAAGAGAATGTCTTGTGATAGTACACTGAAACGAATTTGAACTGGAATATCTTTTGGTTTGGCTAACAGACAAAAACTTCTCTGGTTTATCAAACACGGTTCTAATTTTACTACCATTTGAACATCCTGTCTATGTGAAACAGAGTTTTCTGTTGTAACTATTATAAAGATAAAATACCTATCTCAATTAGCATTTGAAAAAGAATTCTGAGTAGCCATATCAATGATGACCCATTTTAAGGAACTCTGCACCCAAAACCCCCCATCCTTCATATTTATAATACTATTGTGGTTATTATGTTTATGTTATAAATATGAAAACTGTAAAGGATTTTATCAATAGACATCTGTGTAAGTTACAGTATATTTAAAGTTTCCTATAAAAATAGTCATAAAAATTGCAAGGGTGATAATGAAAAAGGTGGAAAGGAAAAGGGTCTATCAGTATCAAATCTCAAACTATACTACAAAGCAGCAATTATTTAAAACAAAGAATTTGGGACTGGTTATAAGTAAAGAATTTGATCAGTAGAGAGGTTAGGTACCTAATGTACACAGGGTCTACAAGTTCTCCCACATTCCCTCAGTTTCTGACTTCACCTGTGTTATCTTTGGCAACAAGACCTTTGGAAAAGTCACCAGGATTTGGGAAGGTCCTGCTGTCCCGCTTCACAGTGTCGAGGCTGTTGCAATATTCCCATCTCTTCTGCTGTAGCTCTTGTAACCAGTATGTCATGAGCTGACGGTTAGGAGCCTAGAGAGGGAGAAAAAATAAAGAGATATTAACTATGTGCTAAGAAATTCAGGAAAAACATGTGAATTTATTCGGGCCTGGCCAATTATATCTTTAAGAGAAAGGAAGGAGAAGAAAGAGGTCAGAGTAGAGAGAGAGGGAATTTAGTCAGGTCTAGGAGTTGGTACAATACAAAGAACACTGACTTTGGATTCAGAACACAAGCAGGCAGTAACCATAAGTCAAATAATAAAGCAGTTAATTAAGACTAAGAATGCTGATGATGACAGATTACAGGCTGCCATCATTCTTCCCAACATTGTCCTCCAAACAACTTTAAAATAACAGCTCAAATCAAACTTTGGAGTGGCAGAACCAACAAAAGATCAGAGGGAGACATTTTTCCAACCTAACCCAACTTAGGAGGTCTGTGGGAGCACCTGCGGGGGGCCTTGGTTGCAGCAGCAGCAGCTTTGGAAGCTCTCAGTCCAGAGACAGGAACGAGATCAGGCAACTGATCAGAAAGAGATTCCAGGGGACCCATGGCTGGCACCGGGTGCAGCTGGTGCTGATTGGCATCTCTACTGCCCGTACAAAGCTCTGGATCACAGTTCCAGATGGAGAGGAGAGTTTGTGATTGGTCACAAGGTGGCAGGGGCACCAAGAGGAGCACTACTGCTTGCAGCTGTGGGGAAATAGGGCACTTCTTGGGCAAAGCACAGACCAAGAGAGCAATGACCACACCTTTCCCAGGGTAACACCACCGTGGAAGAATCGAAAAATTTTAGACCCCCAGAATGAGCTCTGAAAACAACAGCATGAAAAAACCAGAATTAGTCTAATGGTAAGAGAGGCACAGAAATTCCCTGAAGAAAAAAAAACTCCTTTAAAAGCAGAATGGGTCAAATGGGAAAGAAGGCACAAAAGCTCATAGAAGAAAATAATTCCTTAAAAATTAGAACTGGGCAAGTGGAAGACAATAACTCCATGAGACTTCAAGAAACAATAAAACAAAGTCAAAAGAACGAAAAAATAGAAGAAAATGTGAACTATATCTAGAAAAACACCTGACCTGGAAAATGGATCGAGGAGAAATAATTTAAGAATTATTGGACTCCTTGATTAAAAATAAGAGCCTAGACATCATCCTTCAAGAAATTATAAAGGCAAACTGCCCCAATATCTTAGATCCAGAGGGTAAACTAGAAATTGAAAGAATCTACCGATCACTTCCTACAAGAGATGTCAAAATGAAAACTCCCAGGAATATTACAGCCAAATTCCCACGTCAAGGAGAAAATATGTTTTGTATGATTCCACATGTATAAATGATATACTGTGTGCCTTCTCAGTAATAGGGAGCGTGGTAGTGAGAGGGAGGAAAGAGAATCTGGAACTCAAAATGTAAAAAGAAAATAATGTAAAAATAAATAAGAAATGATTGTTTTAAAAAGGCTGAACAGCAGTGTAAATGAGGGAAAGTTGGGTAACAGGGGGCAGCTAGGTGGCACAGTGAGTACAGCACCTGCCCTGGAGTCAGGAGGACCTGAGTTCAAATCTGGCCTCAGACACTTGACACGTACTAGCTGTGTGACCTTAGGCAAGTCACTTAACCCCAATTTCCTTGCCTTCCCCCCTCAAAAAAAAAAAAGAAAAAAACAGATGGAAGGCACTTAATAAAAAAGAAAGGAGGATGTGCTTATGATCTGATATGACTTAAGCTAGATAAGAGGGATGAGCTGCAGGTCCAGGAGTCGTTCAGAGTCTCTCTTTTCCTGCTGTTCTCATGATCAGTCACCGTACTCCAGAGGCCAACACGGGTTAGGAATGGAGTCTATGCCCCCTTCCCAAACTGTCCAGTGCTACCAGTCCTGCCCCCAAAGCCCGGTGCCATGGGGGCAGCCCTTTGAGGGACTGGATGTGTTGGCTGCCTCTGCTGGTGATGGATGCAGATCCTGCCTCCTCAGTGATTAGAGCTAGTGACAGCAAAAAAAAAAAAATTCACCCAAATCCTTGGCACTCATCAAATGGTTCAAGATTAGAAACGTATAAAGTTTTAGGAAAAGTTTTGATGTTTTACTATTCCCTGAACAAACCTTTTCACTCCCTCTTTCATTTCTCTATCAGAAACAATACAACATAACAGAAAGAGCACTAGCCTTGGCCCAATGACATGAAAGGCTGTCTGCTTTGCCTCTGTATCTTAAAAGGACCATCAGGCCTTTCCAGCTGACTTGTAGTTAACCCTCCTCTAAGTGTCTTCTCCTCCCTTAGAATATGAGCTTTACACACCTGGCCTTAGGGAACACAAGCGTTGGTGAATCAAAGCCTCAACACAAGTCCATAGAGTGGCAGTCTCCCCCAAAGTTAGTGAGATCTCAGGCTGCATCAAGAAAGGTACAACACACGGTACTCTGCCCAGATGAGAAAAAAAATCCAGAGTTTTAGCTGTGGGCACCAATTTTGAGGAAAGAGAGTATCCAAAAGAAGGCAACCTGCCTGCTGAAGAGTCTTAAGATACTGCCAAAGAGGATCCACTGAAGAATGTGGGGGTACCTGGCCTGGAGAAGAAAGTGCTGAGATAGACATGATAGCTGCCTTCAGGTATCTGAAAGGATGTTATATAAGAGGTCAGAGTTTTTCTTTTAGATTAGACTTGCTCTGTTTAGCCCCAGAAGGCAACACTAGGAGCAAAGTGGGAACTGCCAAGGCAGATTTTAGGCCACTAACAATTAGAAATGTCCCAAAGCGTGTGGGGTGGCGGGGCAGCCGCAGGGTCACTGAGCCAGAGCTGGAAGGGGCCTAGAGGCCACTGGTCCAATCCCCTTGTTTTATTGATAGGTCAATGACTTGCCTGAGGTCACAAAGACAGACTCCCCAGAGGCATCTAAACCCAGCTTCTCTGACTAGAGAACTCTCTTCACTCTCTCACTCTATATCTCAGGTGTGTTCCTCCTTTCTGGATCTTTCAGTGCAGGGTAGATAAGAATAATAGTTAACATTTAAATAGTATTCACTATGTGCCAGACACTGCACTAAGTGCTTTACAATCATTATCTCATTTAAACTTCACAACCCTGGAAAGTTGGGCCATCATCAACTCCACTTTATAAATGAGGCAAACAGAGGTTAAGTGATTTGCCCAGTCACACAGCTAGGAGGTATCTGAGGCTGGGTCTGAACTCAGGTCTTCCTGAATCCAGTTCCAGCACTCAATGCACTGAGCTACCTGGATGACCACTTGTTGAAGATATCAAATTTCCCTATTCAGGCACAGGTTGGACACCACTGCCTGAGGTCTGGTCCAGCTCTAGATTCTGTGATCCCACAAGAACCAGGCCCAAGTCCTCTCATCCTCATTTCCTGATGCTCCTGAGTCTTGTCCACCCTTCCCAGCCTCCTTCACTGCAAAGCACCTCTGCTCCCAAACTTCTTTAACATGGAGACATCTATAGGATAAGACAAAGCAAACAGGGGTGCTCAGTGGAGTATGGGAGCGCCAAAGAACTTTAGGTATCATTAAGTCCGGTTCATTTTTGAAAAGAGAAAACTGGGTCCCAAGAAGGGGTAGTGACTAACTCAAGGTCACCTGGGAATTGAATAGCTAGGCTAGGACTCACATCCCCAAGTCCTGGCTCCTTCCACAACCCATGAATTATGGGACTTGGGTGCATAAGGGATTCCAGGGTCACTCAAAGTTCTCAGAAAATCCCAGACTTGGGGTCTGGTTCATCAAATGTCCCCCCCCATACACACACATGCAAATACATACACACAGTACAAACTCACACACATCCACATGCATACAACACTGACATGAACACACACGTACATGCATAGACACATGTACATACACTCATACATGCAAACACATACACACATGCTCACACAATGTATGCACATACATACATGCACATAATAGAGACCACCCTAGGTACTTCCTCAGGGAGCATAAAGCAAGTTTGTATTGGATCCCATCCAAATGACTGACCCGTGTACCAAATGGACTTCATAGATATGTCCTCCAAAGCGAATCTATAGTTCAGACCCAGGGCCAATTTTATGCATCATGTTAGCTTCCTAGGGCCAGATATTCTAGGTACCAGAGAAACAGGAAAACTTCTTCCAAGGCATTTATATCCTGAAAACAGATAAGACAAGTACTAATTCCATTTTCTCCTCCCAATGGGAGTTTGTTCATTTTCTTCTCTTTCACACACTCTCTCTATTTTTTAGAGAAAACTGTCTAAACCATTTGGAATAGTCAAGAGAATATGCAGCCATGAGAAACAAGGCTGACCAGCCAAATACAGCAAGATGTCCCGGCTCTGCAGGCCTTCTTGTCGGGGTGAACCACGCACAGTAACATTGCCTCACCGATGCACATTTTCTGGGCCTGTGGAACACTCCAAGTGCTATTTCAGGCACCTACCAGTTGTAAAAACATCAACCAGCAGTACAACAGTTTTTGGATTTTAATCTTGTGGGGGTCTTAGGGAGGCACCTGAGGCAGAGTAGGAAAGCCTTCAGAGGTGTGTATACCATGGTCTTTAAGGAGTGGGAAGAGGTATCCCCAGAGAGCAATGATGCGACCCCTCAGGACGCATGATCAAACAATTGGACTGGAAGAGATGAGCCCCTCGGTTGTAACCTAAACCAAACCCTCTCAGCAGGCAACCTCCCACCCCAAGCATCCCCTCCCAGGCCCACCAGGTCACTTCCATAGCTCCACCATCCTCCTTTTGTCATCTGTAAGACAAGGTTGCCCTGTGTGAGCCCGCATGGAAAGTGGGGGGGGATGGAATTGGTATCACAGACCTTGTTACATTCTTCACCTCAAAGCCCGCCCCTCTTCAGAACTATCAAAGGCACCACAGCCCTTCTAGCCACTGAGCTGGACACTCCAGCACCATCCTCAACTCCTCAGACCAGGCCACAGAGGCAACCACTGGCCAAACCTTGACATTTCTACATTTTCATCTGTCCTCTAAACTCAACTCACAAAACCAGCACCCTCATCTAGTACCTTACTATCTTTTCAGCCTAGACTGCTGTGATTGCCTTCTGATTGTTGTCTTTGCCTCAAATCTCTCCCTTCCCTAAACTCATTCTCTTCATAGCTACCAAAGGGATTTCCCAAAACCAAAGGTTCAATGATCTCACTCCTCTAATGAGACCTAGTGGCTTCCTAGTGAGTTGAAGGTTAAATATTCCATCTTTAGCTCATTCTTTAACATTTGTTTTGGGGCAAGTTTTATAACACATAATACTTTTAAAGTAGTAACACATTGTAAGTGCGGTACTCAATTGATTATCCAACCCATTTAAAAGTAATTACTTTCGTTAAGTAAAAATACTTCTTGGTTGTAAAACAGATCGGTATAGCATCTAGGATCAATCAAAGCCATTGAGTAGGAGACTTGGCTGCGTCCTAAGGAATCTATATAAAAGGAAGGAGCAATCTCTGAGCCAGATAGATTCCAAAGTCTAGATGCTGAGACGAAGCATCAGGATTACATGGATTTAGCCAAGAACTGGCAGCCTTGGGGCAACCAGTGAAAGGAGAAAGAAAAAGTAGGTCTGAAGTGTGGCAGAGAAGGGAAATCTGGAGGAGAGCCATTGGCTAGACAAGTACCTCAGAGCAGAAGCCCTATGTTTACGCCACCTGTGGACCCCCCTACTCAAGGACTGTGGAAAATCCTGAGAAAAGGGATGTTTTTCCCCAACTCAACAGATAATTTGCTATTTCATTACCCAAATTTTCTAGTAACATGAATTTTGCCTCACCTACAAAGAGGCCAGGGTTTAACTAAAGATAGAACTCCTAACACTTAGGTAGTGGTTGCCTGGGGTGGAGAACCTGCAGCCTAGAGGCCGCAGGTTCCCCACCCCTGGATTTGACTGTGCCAAAGTTCAAATATCTACCTATCTATAGGCATAGATATCACTTGGAAGTCAGGAATGGTTGTGAATGAATTCATAACTTTTCATTCAAACTAAACTCCCTAAAATGTAGCAGAAGGAATCATGCTGACGTTAGAGTGATTCTACTTTGCCCTAGGATTAAAATGAGCAATAGGGTGTTACATATCTATAAATTTAAAAATAAGTAAATATACTTATATTGGGGATGTAGGCTTAAAATTTTTATACAGACACAGGTGAGCCTACTATCAAAAAATTATAGAGACCACTGGCCTATAAGATAAAGTATAAACTCCCCAGCTTAACCTTAAGCCTTCCAGCAACCTAGGCTCTTAACGAAAGCTTATCTGATCTGAACCTACCTTTCCACCTCCTACTCTTCAGGCACATACCAACCAGTCTGCATGCCTTGAATAAACTCATCTGTATGTTTCAGAAGACAACCTCCTTCAAGGAGGAGGCTAACTAGGTACCGCCTCCTCTGTGAAGCTTCCCTGACCCCACAGTCTCTCCTCACTTCAATTGTCCTAGATCACTTTGGAGTTGTCTTTTGCCTCTACCAGACCCTAATTTCTGTCACATTTAACTGTGTCCATGTCACAACCACACACACATACACACACACACACACACACACACACACACACACACAAAATCACTGAAGCTGACTGTAAATACCTTGAGGTGTAAAATGGTATCATTACTTATCTTTGGATTCCCAGCACAAGGCCTGGAACTTTCTTAGGCAACTAAGAAATATTTAACTGAATCAAACCAAGACAAAGAAGATCAACGCCATTTTCTGCTTTTGTTCTTTCTTCATGAAGTAGGAAATGTGAAAGACTGTTGAAAACACTTTCTGTTTCATAACAGCATGAAAGTATGAGCTGTAAAATAAAATGTGGCCTCTAAGCGACCACGTCTACATTCCAATGGATTAGGAGAGCAGCTGGGTCATTTGGGTGAATCTGAGCTGAATCTGTAGCTAACCACTACCCAATCCAGGACAGTTAAAATGCAAGAGCTCCAATTTTGTTTGTTCAGGGTAAATAAAAACTTGTGTGGCCACACCCATTGTCACACTGGGAGCTCTGCTCTGGACTCTGTTGTTAATAGTTTCAATGTGCCATTACAGATTGCATTACATGATCTTGGCTCTTCCAACACCATCATATTTTTGGAAACACATGGAAACTTTACAAAAGTAGAAGAGAAAGATGATGAGGCTATACATTTTAAGTGAAATTCTATCTGCTTCTAAAAGAAAGCATTTCAATATCCTGACCACAACCTGAAAACTTATATTGCTCTCACCACACTGCTGCCATGCACTATAGATTCAGAAGAGTGTCTCACCTAAGGCTGTCTGTTATCTGATGGAGAAATCCAGGGATCAGAAGTTCAGAGCCACTGGGCTCCTCCTAGCTATGTGGTGGTAGCAATGGCAAACCCACACTGACTGTATGAGATGCTGAGCCAGACTCTAAGCTACAAGGCACTCTTCTAAACACGGCTTTTTGCTCCGCCAGTCTTTATACACTGGAAGAAAGTCACACTAGGAAGGCGCAGTGAAAACCAGCCTGGAATTGGGGCCAGATTGCCTGGGCTCACAGCACTGATTAGCTGGGTGACCTTAGCAAGTTACGATGCCTCTTTGGGCTTCATTTCTTCAACTGTTAAGTGAAGGGGCTGCCCGGGAAGATCTCGAAGGACCCTCCTAGTTTAAATTCTACAGTCCTGTGAGCTCCAATAGCTTTTTTTGTGGCAGCAAGACCTACAAAATAAACCATAACCTATTTGGGGAAGTGCTGACATAAGAGTGCAGAGATAAACCTGAAAACCACTGGTCTAGAGCAAGCTCATTTGGATAAGGAGAAGACATTCAAATACTAGCCACAGTGTTCGTTCAACAAGAAATATGTTCACACTTCATTAAAAAAGACACATTACCATCTGTTTTGCCACTGTTCCTTAAGAACCCCTGGGCCTTTCCACCTGTCCTAAAGCGGAACCTTTCTATATGGGTTGTCATCCCCTCCCCCTCATTAGAACATGAGTTCCTTGAAAGCAAAGACTAGCTTTTCTATTTGTATTTCCAGGGCTCAACACAGTGATTTTCACACAGTAAGCATTTAGTGGATGCTTTCTAATTCCTTCACTTGTAACACAGGAATGGCCACATAACATGGCACCCAACTTCCTTTTTCATGGAATGGCTCACTTAACCCCAAAATCAGCACTGGGGGTGGCAACCATGGGCAACCATGTTGCTAGCTCAATCTCAGGATCTGAGAACTAACCCTGACATGGGGGAGGAGAAGGGAAAGGGAGAAGGGGGGACACAACAGTTTTACTGATCGCCACTACAGCTCCTGAGCCCCAACTGGCATGCTTCCTATTTATACAAATCAGTCACAATGACACTGTCAATACTTAAGCATGAAGCATATCCTAACAGAGAAGGCAAAATCAAGAACAATCATAAAATTTACTTAATAAAAGGCCAAAGCAGGAATCATTGAAACATTCTCATCAATATATACAATGTGAATGGTGGGGAAAGTGAGAAACCTAGAAGTGAGGCATATGGGGAGGGAAACCCTACCCAGCTCTAACCCAGCACACCTGGATATCCCAGGCCACCTCGAGAAATAGTCTGTACCATGAATGACCTGCTGAGAGAGCCTCTTCTGGCCCTCTCCACTGTCCTGGTGGACTCTTGGGCCACCAGAACAGTAGTAAGTTGATTTAATAGTCAGCTAACATTTATTGAGTGCTTAATGTGTACCAGGCTGTACACTGTTAAGCACTCCTGACACGATGGAGGACAAAGACAGGCACTGTTCTCAAGGAGCTTGTAATCCAGTGAGGGAGATAGGTAAACAACTATGCGCAAACAAGCTGTATTACCAGAGAGATTACCCCACCTGCAGCACAAAAACGTTAGCAAGCAACATGAGAAGGGGAGAGGAGTGCAGAGCAATCCAGCGTGGCTGGAACCAGGCTATGAAGGACCTTGAATGCCAGGATCAAGAACTTATACTTTATTCAGGAGGCAATGAAGGTTTCTGACATAGTCGAAGTGGTCCCTTAAGGATACTACTCATTAAAATATAGGACTGCTTCATTTCCATTTTATACAGAATAATTAGAGCATTAAGCAGTAGGCAGCACAGTTCAATGAGAGTCAAGATGACCCAGGCTCAGTTTGAAACTCCCATCATTCTGGCCAGTAATTATTTTCAGGGGAGAAAAATGATATTTCCCCAACTTGTCATATTTCCCCTAAATTGCTACTTTTTCCTGCCGCAGAAAACCTGGAACCTGTCTCTAGCTAACTCCTTACCTTGAGGATTTGACCTTCTATCACACTCGTGTTCTCTGTTCCCCAAACTGCTTTGAATCAGAGCCTCCTAGGAACTCAAAGCTGGGAAAATCTCAAAGCACAGCCCTCGCTGGACAAGTACCTCCTCATGCTTCGGCTTTAAATCTCCTCTAGCCATGCAGCCATGCCACTGTCTGTCAGCCCCTCCACCCTTCCTTCCCTGTGTTCCAGCTTTCTAAAAAGCACTACCCCATATTGGTCTGGCCTTTCTTATCCTATCAGAAAGGACAGGGACTTTTAAAATATATATGTACATGTGCGTGTGCGTTTTTGTATTCCAGTGCTTAGGACCTAGTAAGTGCTCAAAAAATGCTTCTTCATTCATCCACATCTTGCCCCTGACACATACTGTGTTCTGTGATCCTAGACAAGCTAGAACCTTCTGATGTTCTAGACAGTTTCTGGTACCAATGCATTGTGAGAGGGTGTTTCCTCATTAGGAGCCCCCTTCATCAATGAAGTTACAAGTCAGATTCCTGTGAATGACGACAACAAACCCAAAGGTAGTCACTAGAAGAACCGCATTTTTAGGAGGGCATGTTGGTTACTTCGGAGCCCAAAGCTCTTGTCTTCTAAGAATCTTGCATCCCAACACTAGCCCGATCTGATTCACCCCTTTCCTGAGAGCCCAGAACATTTCTTTGATGAACCATACATTTTCACACACTGGCTGTGTGACTGTGGACAAGTGACTTTACTGCAGGGTGTTCTGGGCAGTTCTCTAGAACTACAAAAGATGCTCATCTGCATCAGCAGCAGTTTCTTTACCTGAGTTCTCTTTGCCCGTGAAATACCAAGCCTAGTCTCTAATCCCTACATTTTTAGTCATTGGTTATAACTGACTATGATAATTATATACAGAAAATTCCCTATCTAGCTTTAGCTAGTCACCTACAATTTCCCTCTAAAATTCTTGTGATTACATTTGGGAAAACTCATATATTACCAACAATCTATAGCTTGTGACTAGCAGGAAAATCTAATGTCTCATGAAATGGATATGACTTTCTTAATAATCTTTTCCCACAAAAATGCTTCCAGGTGCCTATAGGTGCCAATGAGAGGAAGAGAAGACAGTTAAAACTATTTGTTACCTATGCTACATAGAACGTTCGAAACCATGAATTTTTAATCTATACAGAAAATCCTTTAGATAAATTCTCATCATTCTCCAATTGTTTTGTATATATCTTATCTCTTTAACCAGATCATAAGCTCCCCGAAGACAAGAGGAGATTCTTAATTTGTATCCTCTGTGGCACTGATCACATTATCAGCACCCTTACATTAGCCAGATATGATATTCAGCAGAATTCACTGAGATAGTCATGCTGAAAAGTTTTGGGGCTCAACAATCCTCTATTTCTATATGGTACTCATTTTTAAAAATCTCTTTAAAGGGAAAAAAGCAAAGAAACACCAATCAAAACAGTTCTGTCGGCTGATTGTATCCTGATAGAGTTTAAGCTCACATCTAATTAAATATACAGTACGTGCCATTAGGGAGGACAGCTCAAAACCTTGGCCCTACGTTCATTTCAGTCCTGCTGCTTCATAAATTGTGGTTACTCTTAAAAGGGAAGGAAATTGGGAAAGTATGTTATCTTGCACTACTAACTGCAAAAAGCAAGAGGAGTCATTAAAGGTTAACATTAGAAAAGCTTTATGTTAGCAAGGCTAAACAAAAGCAAATCAGCTAGGGCCAAGCAGTGAAAAGACCAACACAAAAACCTGTGAGTCGTACAACAGTCCTATATGTAACACAGTACTTGTGAAGCCACACATTTCATATCGCCTTTTGAGCTACATTAGGAAGAAGCTCTACTTGGGAGATAATTTTGTGACTATTTTTAAAATTGAGATATATATTAACACGTATACATACATACACATGTACCTACTCTGCATAGCATGAAGCAGAGCAACAGGTATTTAATGAGCACCTATAAGTGTCAGGGACTGTGCTAGGCCTTGGGAATAAAATGAGACAGTCCCAGTCAAGGGTGCAGATAAGTATTAAATCCACAAACTAAATACAAAGTCATTTTACTGGCCAGCCACTAACACCCAGGGGAATCAAGAAAGGCCTCTACAAGTTAAACCTTCAAGGGTATGGGCACAAGTGTGCAGAAGTGAGTAGGAAGAGGAGCCCAAGAGTGGCAGCCAGCCTGTGCAAAGGCCAAAGGCAGGGGATAGAATCTTGTGTACAGAGAAGGGCAGAGGTCGTAGAGGGGAGCAATAGGCCATCAGCCTAGAAAAGCAGACCACAGGCCAAGTGTAAAGGGCTTTCAATGCCAAGCAGAGAAGTTTGCATTTGATTCTAGAGGCAAGAAGGAGGCATATGTCACAATAGTTGTTGGTTGGACCTGACTGTTTCAGTAATACCCCTTTGGCAGCTGTGTGGAGGACAGATACAGGAAGATCACTTAGAAGACGTCTGCAATAGTGCAGGCAAGAGCTGACGAGGCCTGGAAAGCAGTAGTTGTGGTATGTGTGAGAAGCAGATGGAGGTGAAAGGTGTTGCAAAAAAAGTTTCAAAAAGATGTTAGTGATAGACACACTGATACTATTGGTGGAGCTGTGACCTGGTCTAGCCATTCTGGAAAGCAATTTGAAGCTATGTCCAAAAAGTGACTAAATTCTGCATACCCTTTAACCCAGCAGTAACACTACAAAGTCTATACCCCCAAGAGATCAAAGGGAAAGGAAAAAGGCCCATAAGTACAAAATCTATAGAGCAACTTTTTGTAGTGGCAAAGAACCGGAAACTGATGGGGTACCCATCAATTAGGTAATGGCTCAAAATTAATATAACTGTAATGTAAGAAACTAAGGAAGGGATTTTTTCACAGAAACCCGAGAAGACATGTATGAACCGTTGCAAAGTGAAATGAGCAGAACTCAGAGGAACAACTTAGGTTAGTACATCAACTGTGTAAAAAACAAACCATTTTGAAAGACTCAACTCTCCTCAAGTCAATGATCAGTCATAATTCCAGTACCAAAGAACCTTGCCCACCTCCTGACAAAGAGCTTAGGGCCTAATAAGTAGGATGAGAAACATGGCCAACATGAGAATTTGTTTTGCTTAACTATACTTATTTGTAACAAGTGTTTTGTTCTTCCTTGGGGAGAGGGAGGATAAATGCTTGATAATTAAAAAATATAGTTTAATTTAAAATAAAGATGTTGCCTTAATTCTACTCCTAACTAGTTACTTGAACTTAAGCAGGCAGGTCACTCCTGCCTCAATTTCCCTGATGGTGAATTGGGATGGGGAGAGGTTGGGCTAGGTCATCCCTAACAGATACACACCCTAACTCCAGATTATCATCCTACCACTGTCTCCTGCATAGCCTCTACTCCAGCCAAACTAGACTAGTAGGCATCCCCCATACCTTCCCCAATCAGTGCCTTTCTTCATGTCTCCCCCTAAGCTTAGAAAGTTATTTCTCCTCCATCATGACCAACTGAACATTACCTCCTCTAAGAAGTTTTTCAAGACAACCCCCTCACCCCATAATGAACCTTCTTTTCTTGGATCTCACAAAGCATTCTACATGCACATATCACCTACTGATTTGTATTAAAGTTATCTGGGCATGTGTCACAGCCCTCTACTGGATTATAAGCTCCAAAAAGACTCTGTCCTCACAAATGCTCTGCTGTGGGCAGTAAGCAGCTGTTATACAGGGTGTCCCAATAGTGTCAATGCAGTTTTAACCTATTAAAGCCATTAAAGCTTAAAACTTCACTAAGACTTTTGGGACAGTTGGAATATTATTTTGAATTGAGATTTGCCTCGTACTGCTAGGCCCAGAGCATGGATGGTTGGTTGGTTGGTTGGTTGGTTGGTTGATTGTTGTCCTTCATTCCCAAAGAAGACCAAAATGACATCACCATGCTACAGTCAAGTTTCATGTGTCCAGCTGTGGCTAATATGAGCTCAGAATGTGCTACCACAGGTTGAGCACAAATAGTCCGTGTTAACACAGAATAAGGAGCAAAGAATAACAGGAGAGCAGGATTTTTTCCCCTACGATTTAAAGCTCCAAGAGCCCTTAGTGACTGATCATTTAAGCCAAATCCATCGCTTAAAAGAGGAATTACCTGAGATCTAGAGAAGCACAATGATTTGTCTGCAGTCACCCAGGGGTAAGGAATTGTGCCCAGAGATGCGCTCAGGCACTGTGACTCCAATTTCAGAGCTCAGGTCACTACCCGGTGCCGCAGCCTAACAAGGAACAATTTTCTAAGAGTCAGAGTTGTCTGAAATGGAATGCATTGCCTCCAGCAGGATGACACAGAAAAGGACACAGGTCCAGCTTGGACTAGCTGGCCTCTGAGATTCTATGATGCTATGAAACGAATCTGATGAAATCAATTATTATAATTACATACTCTAATTTTTAATTACTTTTGTTGGAGTAACAAATGGCCTAATATCAAGCAAAATTCAAATCAAATATTAAATGGCCGTATACTGTGTTCAAGGCACAGGACTATGCATGAGTCTGTTGGAGCAAGCAAAGAAACAGAGGTGGTATCATAGCTTAAGGAGCCTACAATCTTTGGGGGAGACAGGTGAGACAGCAAAGAGCAACAGACTTAAGCAGCAGTTTAAGACAACGGCTAGAAAACTGTCACAAGAAAATTTATAATTAAGCTTTAAATAATTAAATGCCAAACTACTGAGTTCTTTTGCATAAAATATCCTTTCTATGATTACAAAAGCAACAAGTATTTGCCAAGAAACAGAAGATGTTTCACAGAAAAGTTGTATCCTTCACATCAACATGAACATGTGACTACTCAGTTGCATGACCTCGCCCTGCAAGGCAAAGGCAACACCAACACTTTATTTAACAAAACAAAATGACAATGTGTGCAGCAGCACTGGGTCGTGGAAACCAAACTGAACCGAATCAAAATGCCTCGCAGTCACGGTGGGGGGAGACGAGACTGGATTCCCTGAGTTCAATGAAATTCCACAGATACTTAGGAAGCTCTGACCGGGCACCAGCCAGTACAGGGGGAAAGACCCCAACAAGGAAAGTCCTCCCTGCTCCCAGCTATACCACATGTCCTCATCACCCTTCTTCTGCTGTCCATATTCATTTGTCTCCAGTCTTATGACCTTATTTAAGTCACAGAAACAAGAGAAGATTTTGAAAACAGCCCAATACGGAAGTCTAGCAGTGAACAGGCATGGACTAACAGGCATAGCCCTCCCTGTGCCAAGCTTGGCTGTGTCTTCCAAAGGTTAACCTTCATCTAAAATGGGTTTTTTCTTTCCACTTGCAGTTGGAAAGGGACTTCAAGGGTTATCTAACCTAACCCCTTGATTTTACAGATAGGGAAACTGAGACCCTGGGACCCGAATTGTCTTGCCCAAGGTCAGGCAGACAGTAACTTGCAGAGCTAAGGTTCAAACTCAGGTTGCCTCATTCCAAGTCCAGGGATCTTTCAACAACATCTGACTGATAGACAAATCATGGTGAAAATGATTCCTATCCTTTCACTTTCAAAAAAGATTGAAAGAAAATACCTGAGTGAAACAGAGCTGAAGGCTACACACACAAGTGTATCTCAAGCTTCATGTTGCAGCACAAGAAGTATTGATTCCCTGAGAGCTAGGGCTTCTGGCAAGAGAAGCAACAAGTGGGCTTGCCCCAAATCCACCATCAACATGGCTAGATCTCCAACAGGATGTTTACTAAGAAATAAATGATCAGTTACTCTTCGAGGCTCCTCAAGAAGTGGAGTGTCTCAGGGAAGCCCGGTGACCCCCTAACCACAGGCATTTCTTCTTAAAAACAACCTTGGGGAAACAAAATTCGAATGGGGTGATGAGTGATCAGAGTCAGAGGATCTGAACTGAATCATCCACCTGCACTTTCTACTGCTGTGACCATGGGCAAGTCACTCAAGTAACTTCCTCTGAGCCCTTTTCCTCATCTGTAAAATTATAGGATAGGACTAGACAATCTCTAAGATGTCTACTGACTCAATGATCATAGGGATCCCCTTTATGGGATATAATGCAGGGCAGTTACGTGGCCCAGTGGATAGAACACTGGGCCTGGAGTCAGGAACACTCATCTGCCAGAGTTCAAATCTGGCCTCAGACACTAGCAGTATGACCCTGGGCAAGTCACTTAATCCTCTTTGTCTCAGCTTCCTCATCTGCAAAATGAATAGGAGAAGGAAATAGCAGACGACTCCAGTAACTTTGCCAAGAAAATCTCAAATGGGGTCAGAAAGAGTTGGACACGACTGAAGCTACTCAACAACAAATGGGATATAAATATATAAAAGGAAAGCTCTTTTTATACATGTTTTACACATATATGTAGGTATATATACACACACATACAAAACTTAAATTTAAGCAAGACAATCCAGAATTACAAAAATCCATCTGGAAACTGAGTGTACCATGTGGCCAGCAGGGCAATGGCTAATCAAACTGAATTAACTATGAACCCGTACTTTGATCCAAAAGTTAGTAAGAATGAGTACTAATTTTCATTTAAAATTTTCACAAAATTTCACTAACAAAACATAGTTAAAAATTACATTACCATTCAACCGTTTAAAGCACATTCCTATCCCAAGCCTAATATTGTTTTCAACTTTTACATTGTTTCTTGTTTCTTATACATTGTCACTTTTGTCTTCATTTGTATAACATTTTAAAAATAAAGTTACTCAACTGTTTTATCCAGATACGGTCTTACTTTATAATTAGTTTAAGATGGATTTCTTATGCATATATGTGTGTGTGTGTACATATGATATTTGGGGAGAAAGAAAAAGCTGCTGAATTTGATTGCCTTGTCTTCCAAGCCTCGAGTCTTGAAAGATCATTTCCAGTAGCACATGACCTAAACATACAAATCTGAATCACAGAACTTCAGAGTTGGAAGAGGTTTTAGAAACTAGCCCAACTCCTTCGTATTCCAAATGAGGAAACTCACACCCAGAGGCAAATTTACTGTCAGTAGCTGTACTGTCCCGGCAGAGAAAATATGGGAGAAAAAGTTTCTTCTCCTAGACAGCACAACTAAGGGCTGACCTTTGTTTTATATAAACAGTTCTAAGATACACAGAGACTTGGGGAGGGGAGAGGAAGCAATAAAAGCATGCCCAAAAGCAATCAAATGAATTTTGAAATAGGATACTAAGACCTGAAACTATGTGATGAGAAGCTTCTATTTTCATTTTTAATAAACAGTTCTACAGGAAATTAAATTTACCTTAGAGTGGTAAATGTGTTAGCTACTGACAGTCATTGTTTTGGCCAAAAGTTCCTCTGGGTTATTCCTAAATTTACATAAAGAGTTTGGTAAGTACAACTCAGACTTCGAATCTTTTCTACTTCAATGGAGAAAAGGACCCATAGGATCTGAGCTTCCAGTTAGGCAGCACAGAGAGAACTAATTTGCTAGAACCTGCCAGCCATAATCAAAACCAGAACAAAATGGTAACGGAAGAACAAAATGTAAACGTTTCATAATGACCTCAGTTGTGGGCAAACAGAGCTGCTGAGTATGACCAGACTTAGTAAAGGGATCCCTTGGGAAAACCCCCAGTAGCCACGACTGGTTGGTGCTGACCACTTGGTTAGTTTTTTAAAAATGTACCAAGCAGGAGACAAATCGCTTTGAATACGGAATACATTATGATAAAGAACAGAACCCAAGAAAAGACAAGAATGAGAAAGAGGAATCGTAGGCTCTACAAGAAGGTCATGTCCGGGGCAATCAAAAGATAGGGAGGCGGTGTAAGTAAAAGACAGTTTGGCAAGCAAAGTTGGCAGGGATAATAAGGAGGAAATTAGGGGAGGGAAGGACAAGATAGAGACCACAGAAGCACAGATTAGAGGCCATCTGTCCAACCTCCTCATTTTACAGCTGGGAAAACTGAGGCAGAGAGGTTATATAATTGCCCAGAATCACTAAGTCCAGCCTTCTATCCACTACTTCTCCTCTAGTGGCTTAAAGAGGGACAGAAAATTAGAAGGTTTAGTACAAATAATGGCACCTGAAGGAAAGATAACGAGGCTCAGGCAGTTTTTCCAAAGAAGAAGGATGCAGGACACACAAACAAGCTCCTCGATTAGACCAAGGTAGAGGAAATTACTAGCAGCACAATGCAAGAAGTCACCCAAACCCCTACGATTAAGCTGGGATCGATCAACTGAATAATCTGGGGAGGGAGGGTGGTGTAGCCGCTAGACTACAAGAAGCATACAGGATTTAGAATTGGGACGAATTTCGGAGAACTAGCCCAAATCCTTGGTTTTAGAGAACAGGGAAACTGAGGTGTTTAAAGGGGAAATGACTTGTCCAAAGAAAAAGAACACGGGGTGGGGAGACAAGAGGGTGGAATAAGGGACGGGAGGGGAAGAAGAGAGGGAGGTGAAGGAGAAGTGGTGGGTGGGACGGGGACTGGAGCGGAGGAAATGAATTGGAGGGGGACAGAGACAGCGGGAAGGAAGAGGAGGAGGGAAAAGGGAGAAAGAAGAGAGGGAAGATGGAGGGTGGCTGAGTTTGGGGAGGGGAAGCGTCTTGATGCGGGGGTGGCGGTGGGAGGGGGCTTGGAGGATGTGAGGGAAGTGTCCAGATGGAGGGGAGTGTCCTGGTTGGGGAGGGTCCCGCGGACTAGTTGTGGGGGAAGGCTCCGTGGGGTAGGGCGGCCTGTTGTGGGGGAGGACCCCGTTCGGGAGGGTCTCCCGAGAGGGGGAGGGCAGGTTGCTACGGGATGCCACGTAGGGGACTGGGCTCCTGGAGGGAAGAGTGTCCCATTGAGGGAGGGTCCTAGGGGCGGGCTGCTGTGGGGCGGGATGTGCCCCGTTGGAAAGTCTCCCAGGTGGGGGGGCGCCCCGTTAGGGAGAGTCCCCCGGTCAGGGTGACGGGCGTCCCGGTGGGGAGGGTCCCGGGGGCGGACAGGTGTCCCGTCGGGGAGGGTCCCCTGGGCTGGGTGAGGAACGCCCTGTTGGGGAGGGTCCCCCGGTCGGGGTGGGGGGGCGTCCCGTTAGGGAGGGTCCCCAGGGCGAACTGCTGGGGGGGGGGTGCCCTGTCGGCGTGGGTTCCCGCGGGGATTGGGGGCGCCCACCTTGAGCACCGTGACGCCTCCTCCGCTGTGCACCTGGAAGAGCGCGGCGGGCGGCTCGTCGGCGCCCCCGGACGAGGCGGGCCCCGAGGCGGCGGCCCCGGTGGCGGGCAGCTCGTCGGGCCCCTGGTAGCTGAAGCAGGCGTCGGCGATGTCCAGGTGGCCGAGGGGCAGCGCGTCCTGCGGGCTCTTGAAGTAGTAGAGGTAGCAACGGCGCGGGTCGAACACGAACCAGCGGCTGCGGTAGCCGCGCAGGGGGCCCTTGCCCGACAGCTTCTGCAGGTAGCCGCAGAGCCGCGCCGGCTCCCGCGCCGCCTCGGGACCCCCGCTCTCCTCCGCAGCCGCGGCCCCGGCCCCAGCCCCAGCCCCAGCCCCGGGCATCCCCGGGCGCCCACAGCGCCAGCGGCCCGCCTGCCGCGGCCGATCCTGGAGCCCAGCCTCCGTCCCCGCCCCACTCCCGACTGACAGGCCGGCCGCCCGCCGCGCGAGGTCTCCTGGGACACGTAGTCCTCGCCCGGGGCGGGGCGCAAGGCAGTCTGGGAAGTGTAGTCGATCCCTCTTCCACCGCCTTCGCCTCCGCGGAGCGGCGGGCGGCCCCACAAAGCAGCCTGGGATTGATGGTCGCTCCTTCCTCTCCCCTGTACTCCCCTCGCCCCCCGCCAGCCTCTCCCAGTCCTATGACAGGCCGGCCGCCGCGCACGGCCCCTTGGGACTTGTAGTCCCTCCTTGTAGACCCACCTCTCCCGCCCCGCCTCGGCTTTCCATCCCAGAGCCCCTTGGCAGGACACGCGCTTTCTCGTCTCGCCCCATAAAGCGTGGTGCAAAGCGCGCCTGAAGGTGCTCGTTTGAGGACTTGAAGGGCTTTGCAAACCTGAAAGGGCAATAGAAATCAAGCAATCACTGAGAAAGTGCGGCTAATGGTTAGAGAGCTGGCCTGCAGATAGACACAGGAAGGTTCCAGGTTCGAGTTCTGACACGGACATGAGCTACGAGAGCTCCCGAGACCTCCGAGGACCTTCACAGCCATAGCGGCCCCTGGGCTGCTACGAAGAGACTCCTTCCCTTCTCCGAGCCTCAGTACCCTCCCCTGGAGAAGCAAGTGGGCTGTGAGCTCCTCCAGAGCCCGGCTTTGTGTCCCCAGCACTTAGCACATCGCCTGGCACATAGTAGGGGCTTAATAAAGTTTGTTGACTGGCTGGACTAGATCATCTCCAAGGTTCGTTCCTACTGAAACAGACAGTGCCTAGCCCTTAGTAGGCACTTCATAAATGCCGATTGATTGATTACTGCTTCTTCTGGCTTAGGATGGGCAGATTCCAAATCTTCTAACCAGCGGCATTGGAAGGCTAGAAACGCAGTATTAGAGTTAAAAGACACGTGGGAGATGAACCTAGCCCAACCTCCTCATTTTATACTTGGCCAAAGTGTCCTCTAGAAAGGGGCAGTGACCAGCCGAAGGCCAGCAGCAGTTCAGTGGTAAGAACCCAGGTCTTTTGAATTGGGGGTGTAGGAGTACTGTCTTTTCAAGGTACCACCCTGCCTCTCATTTTGACACGAATGTGTCTATGTTAATCAAGTCCCTGGAGGGATGTAGGCATAGGAAAGGAGACAGTGGAAAGGCATTAGGGGGCTGGCCAGGGTAACTGGGTAACTGGCTAACTAGACTACTAGTTACAGATAATCTGGTTAAATCTTTGAACGCTACTCTCCTTTAGCCCTGTCTGAATCTGCCTGGGAGTCTGAAGCCCAACATGGTTTCCCTACAATTCCTGACTTGGAGCTTGGATCTTCCTAACCTCCATCCCTGCTTGCTGCATCTGCTTCCCCCCAGGCCCTGCCCTCCCCATTTTTCATCCCAGACTGATAACCTGACCCCAATTCCTCCTGAGACTGTTTGCCTGACAGTCTGGTACAGTTGTTCTTGCCCCTAGGCTGCTCTCCAGTACAGTCTGCAATAGAAATTTAATAACCATAGCAATTAGGGAAGGGAAGGGGAAAAAGGAGATGTCTGCTGCTTGGATTATAACATGAAATTGGAGCTTGTCCTCCAATCAGTATATCTCTCTGGGACAGACAGTACAAAGTCCCTGTCACTCCAAATCCCACCCACCCGTTAAGGGCAGGGACTTTCTTTGGCCTCTTTTTGTATCCCCAACACTTAGCACAGTGCCTGACCTATGGCAGGCACTTAATAAATGCTTATTGACGTTAACTTCTTTAATGACCCCACACATCTACCAGAAACAAAGCCCTATTTAATACCAATATTCTACCAGTGCTGTTGTATACAGAACACTCTCCAAAGAGGTCAAAATGAGTGTCATCTAGAAAGCATTAGAGAGGGGTGGGTGGAAGTGAGCTTCAAGAGGGGACAGGTAAGGCACTTTGAAGAACTGTGGCAACAAACGTCATCGAGAGGATGTATGATTGAAAGAGAAGATGGGTGGCTCCTGTAGTTACAGACACAGATAGCGATGCATGAGAAGGGTCTCCCCCTGGAGCCCCCCTCAGCACCTGGGCCTCCTCATCCCAGAATAACCAACTTGTCTTCCAGCCTTCTCACACTGGAATCTGCCTCCTTCCATGGGGGATTTACTCCTGGGGCCTCTGTTTGGTTCAGGGTCCTGGAACAGTCAGCCTTCATCCCCCTTCTGATTCTGCTCTGAATTTCCAGGCTTTCAAACCAGGCCTTTGTACAGGCCTCATCATTCGCCTACCTCATGAGCTCCCTTTTACATGTTGCCCTTTCCCACCAGAGTATAAACTCCTTGTGGGCAGGGACTGGCTTTCTTGTATCCCTAGTAAAACTTAGCTCAGTGCCTGGCATCTAGAAAATGTTTAGTAAATACTTCTTGACTTGTTTTGTCGCCTGATTTACTGACCCACCAATCACTGAAGATGCCAGCATTTCAGAGTCGATAAATCTCAGAGGTGGAAGGATTTCAGAGACCCTTCAGTCCTATCCCTCTCTTTCTAAGAATACCTACTGCAAGATGGAAGACCAGTGGCCACCAGTCTTTGTCTGAAGCCCTCCTGTGCAGGGAAACTCAGCACCTCCAGTGACACTTTGGAACCCCTGTAATTATTAGGACATTGGTCCTCACATCAAGACCAAGCTGTCTCTCACTACTCACTGCTCATAGCCAGGCAGAACATCTAATCCTTCTGTGTAACAGTTCTTCAGATACTTAAAAACAACTATCATGTTCCCTAAGCCTTTTCTTCTCAAGGCTAGATGCCCCTAGTCCCTTCAGCCCATCTTCCTGTGGCACGATCTGAAGGGTCATCACTATCCCAGTTACCCACCCTGAATACGCTCCAACTTTTCAATGTCCTTCCCAAAATATGGTGCCCAGAATTGTACACAGTATGCTGGATGTGGTCTAGATTTGGCATTCTTGCAGAAAACAATAAGAAAGTCACCTCCTTATTCCTGAGCACTATCTCTCTCTTAAGACAGTCTAAGATCGCTTTCTTAGGGACCAGAGCACTCTGTTGATCCATGCGAAGCTTGCGGTCCCCTAAGACCCCCAGCCTTTCTTTAGATGAATAGCTGTCTAGCCATACAGCCACTCCCCCTATCTTCTCCTTGTGAAGCTGACTTTTGAACCCAAATGGAAGACTACACTCTCCTCTGATGGATTTCACCTTTGGGGCTTCAGCATGATCTTTTGGGACCCGGACTCCATCACTCATGATGTTAGCCCTCTCTGTCAGATTCCCAGGTCTCCATAGAAAACATCTTCCCAAGCTGACATCAAACTCCCAATGAGTGCTCTTTGAATTCGGTCATTCAAACAGGCCTGAATGATACTGTTGTCCAATCCTCATCTGAGCCTTTTTGAGTCATGGACCCCTTTGGAAATCCGGGGGAAAGCTACGGATGCCTTCGCAGAAGATTTTAAAACATCAAATAAAATGTATAAGATTGCAAAGGAAGCTAGTTGTGTCAAAATACAACTATTAAAATATATTTTTAAAACATATGGACCCCAGCATGGGAACTCCCGTTATTGAGGCAGACAGGTGGTAGATGGCATGCTGGGCCTGGACTCAGGAAGACAAGTTCAAAAAGCACTTAGCTCAGGGCCTAATACATAGTAGGTGCTTAAATGTTTATTCTACAGCTTTTACTACATTGTTCATCAGGCAATGATGGATGTCTAACACCACCTCTCTGGTCCAGAACAATTATTTAAATCTTTTGTTATTATTTATTTAAAAAAAAAACTATCCCTGCTTTTCATCCCCCGAAGTAAAGCAGGGAGAGAGAGAAGGAACAAGCATGTAAATTAGCACCTGCTGTGTGCCATGCCTATTCTAAGCTTCTTACAAGTATTTTCTCATTTGATCCTCACAACAACCCTGGGAGGTCAGTGCTGTTATTATCCCCATTTTACAGTTAAGGAAACTGAGGCAGGCAGGGATTAAGTGACTTGCCCAGGGTCATACAGCTAGTGAGTGTCTGAGGCTGGATTTGAACTCACGTCTTCCAGGCCCAGGCCTTTATCCATTGTGCCACCAGCTGCAGCCCTGAGCAGAGCTCCTGGCAAGTATTCCACGAATGTTTGTCCAATGAGTAAGTGTAATGAGATATGCTCGCCAGGCTGCTGGCACACCCATCTGCCCCATGCCCACCAAGTACCCTTCTCTAGGGACCAGAAATGGAAAGGAAGCAGCTCAGCCAATACGCTCCACACAGAGGGAGCGAGGCTGAATCTGACCACAGCCCTCCCTCAGCATGGCTTCCTTCCCCAATTCTGGTGTATGCTGTCGGATGTGGGCCGTGGAACAGCACAAGCCACAGACCTGGGCACCCACCCACACCACAGGACAACAGAAGGGGAGGAGATGCTGGACCCCCCCTCCCAGGCTGGTCACCACATGGCACCTCCCATCCTCATCCAATACTGACTCTTTGTAACCTTGGTTCCATTGACCCTTGAGCTCTCACCACCAAGAGCCAGTGTGGGAAGCGTCTCAGTGCTGTGGCCACAAACAGATCCCTGAAGGGCAGCATGCTGACTTCGAAATGCTCAAATTAACGTCATCTATGCTATATTATATTTTTATTTATTTATTTGGGAAAGCATTTTCCAATTCCACTCTGCATTCCAGAGTTTACAGGCCAATAAATCAGCCAACCAATGAGCATTTATGAAGTGTTTACTGGGCTTGGAGTCAGGAAGACTTCTCTTCATGACTTCAAATCTGACCTCAGACCCTTACTAGCTGGGTGACCCTGGGCAAGTCACTTAACCCTGTTTGCCTCAGTTTCCTTATCTATAAAATGAGCTGAAGAAGGAAATGGAAAACACCTCTAGTATCTTTGCCAAGAAAACCCTCAAATGGGGTCACAGAGTTGGATATAACTCAATAACAACAAACATAACAAGCACTGTGCCAAGGGATTAGGGAACCAAAGAAAGGCAAAACCAGTCCCTATCAGGAAGACTTGAGTTCAAATCCCACCCTCTGAAACTTACCGGATATACGACTCTGGACAAGCCATCTAATCTCTTTGGGGTTCAGTGTCCTCATCTGCAAAATGAGGGGTTTGAAGCAGACAGACAGTGCCAGATGTGAAGTCAGGAAGACCTGAATTCAAATGCTGACTCACTCTTACTAGCTGTGCGACTCAGCGCTATCTGCCTCAGTTTCCCTCTTCTACATAAGGACCAAATGAAATAATGTATGTGAAGTGCTTTGTAAACCTTAAAGTGCTTAATGTTAATAATAAAAGTTAACTTTTATGAAGCATTTTAAGGTTTTCAAAACTCTTTACAAAGAATATCCATTTTATCCTTACAACAACCCTGATAGATCCATGTTGTTGTTGTGGTTTGGTCATGTCTAACTCTTCGTGACCCCATTTGGAGTTTTCTTGGCAGATCTATGGGAGTGGTTTGCCGTTTCCTTCTCCAGCTCGTATTACAGATGAGGAAACTGAGGCAAACAGAGTTAAGTGACTTGCCCAGGATCATGCAGCTAGTAAGTGATTGAGGCTGGATTTGAATTCTGGAAGATGAGTCTTCCTAATTCTAAGCCCAGTGCCCTATCCACTGGACCATCTAGATGTCCTTTGCACATTTAAATCTACACACCGGTGACCAAGTAGAAGCTAGCCTCCCTCTGTGCTAGCCTGTCTTTTCCCTTGAGCAATTCTAAACAATCAAGCGGAATGCTAATTTATTATTTATGTATTTTCTGTTTTCAACATTCACTTCCGTAGGATCTTGAGTTCCAAATTTTCTCCACATCTCTCCCCTTCCCCCATCCCAAGATGGTATGTAATTTGATATAGGCTCTACATATACATTCACATTGCACCTATTTTCACATTAGTCATATTGGAAAGAAGAATTAGAACCAATGGGAGAAACCACAAGAAAGAAGAAACAAACAAACAAAAGAAAAAAAAAGAGAGCAAAGAATATGCTTCAATCTGCGTTCAGACTCCATAGTTCTTTTTCTGGACGTGGCAGTAGAATGCTAATTTAACAACTAAACATTAACCTTTGTATTACTTCCCCCTCATTTCTCACATTCAATCCATTGCTGGGTCCTAATGATTTTCCCTTGATAGTCTCTCTCCTATCCTTGCCCTACCCTTTACACTCATTGAATTATATGCCTTGGAATTGAAGGCAGATGTGGGTTCAAACCCTGACTCTGCTAACTTTTTAGCTGGATGACTATGGCCAAGTCCCCTTCCTTCTCTGAGCCTCAGTTTCCCTCTTTGTACAGTGAGGGGGCTGGGGTAGATGACCTCCAATGTCCCAGCCATCTCTGACTTGCTTTGATTTTTTTTTTTGAGGTGGTGACATGCTCTGGCCATCTCCTTTGGTCTCCTCATCTGTTTTCTGCAATGACAAGGGGTTCCTCCCTTGAACTGTGGTCCCTGCTGCCTCCAAGTCCCATGACACCCCCTCTCTTACTATACTGACACTAAGGGAGGCTAGGAATTTCCCCAACTCTATCCTTTTATGGGGAAAGGACGATTATAAGGAAACAAGAATAGAGGAAGTAGCCAAAGTTTACTTAAAAGAGGAAATGGGGATAAACAAGTGTATCGCAATTCAGCCCTGTGATGGGCAGCCCTTCAGCTTGCCCACAACCATGCAAAGAATGACTCATCTAAAGCAGAAAGATTAGCTTTCCTAGAAGCCAGCCAGGCTGAGGCACAGAGGAGAGGGGAAACCACTCCTCTGGGACTCAATAACCTCTTCTAAGTATCGCCCTCCACAAGGTGAGTTATTACATCTGCCACCTACCGCCTTCTCAGAAAGGAGAAGGAAGGTGGATGATATGAAAAATATTATTCCTGGTTCTTTCTCCGTTACCCAGAATGAAATACCGACTCCTCAGCCTGTCATTGCCACAGCTGGCATCTAACTGATCTTTCCAGACTTATTTATCTTACCACCTTTCAATACACTGATACCATTCTGCCCATTCCACCCTGCCTAACACACAACTGGATGTATCAAGGGTAGGGCAAGTGGGGATTTGCCCCAGGG
Source organism: Trichosurus vulpecula (assembly GCF_011100635.1). Lineage (NCBI taxonomy): Eukaryota > Metazoa > Chordata > Mammalia > Diprotodontia > Phalangeridae > Trichosurus > Trichosurus vulpecula. The sequence continues at coordinate 37,092,852 of NC_050580.1, read as the reverse complement.
TGCTAAAATTTAAGGGGTGTAAAAATGTAGCAATGTACTCCAGCAGCAGCAGAATAAATAAATGCATGAATGCGTAAATGAATGAATGAATGAATGAATGAAAAGTCCCACCTCAAACACTACCTGTGTGACCCAGGGCCATTAGTTAAATCTCCCAGGACTCCCAGCTGTAAAGAAGGGTGCTGACTTACATGGGGAGAGACAGTTCCATCACTTGGACCAGTTCAAACTGAGGTACAGGCCCTGTACCTATCCCTGTGAATGACAAATGATTGGGTGCTACTCACTTTCAGTGTGGTTCATACTGCTCATCCCAGGTGTCCACTGGCTAGTTATGGATTAGCCCCACCACACACACACACACACACCCCTCCCGCAGTCACCTCAGACCACCTGTGTTGGCAGTCAAAATGGGCTCTTAGCACTCAGTTCAACCAAGTGCCCTTGAAGAGTTTGGCCTTTGTTTCCTTGACTAGATTGGGAGTCCTTGGTGACCTCCTTGCCTCAGGGGAGGGCCTAGTTTACATGGGTTTGAGTGGCATGTTTGGGACATCAGAGGCTTTTAGACTACATGGGTTTAAGTCACCTCTTTGTGATGATTTTAAGTCACATGGGTGAGTCGCATGTGTGGCTCACCCTTGACCCTGAAAAAGATATAAAACCAGGGGTTGGCTTTCTCTTTTTCAGAGCTCTGACCCACAAGCAGTGGTGGCACGAGTGACTCTGGGCCAGCCCTTGTTATGAGCTCCCAGACTGAACTTAGATGTTGATAACTATGAATTGTATTTGGCCTGTCTGTCAATATTTGTAATTTGTTTGTATTTGCTCTGAAGTACAGGGTGCTGGCTTTTTCCCCTGAACTAAGTGAATGGTATTTTTATGCCAGATTAAAGTGAGCTTATTAACCCCTTAACTTCTCTATCCTTAGTAAAGCAGATCAAAAGAACCTGAGCTTGCAGCATTCTGTGAGCTGGTTGTTGTTGGTTTTACACCCTCCACAGCAGCTGCTAGCCGGATTGTTGAAACACCACCCTGTGTCTATCCTCATCGCTAATGCCCACTGACCTCCTGTTTCAATACTGCTTCTAGCCATCCCCCACATACAATCTCCATCTTCTTCCTCCTCCTCTTCCTCCTCTTCTTCCTCCTCTCTTCTCAATCAGCAATGTGTCTATTGAATGCCTGCTGTGTTCCGGGCACTGTGCCAGGTACCAAAGAAACAAAGACAATTTAGGCAGCCCCTGCCCTCAGGGAGCTTACGTTCAATCTGAGTAAATAATACATAGATGAGTAAATATATTTAAAATAAACACAAATGTACAAGAAAATGTGGGGGGCTGTAAAACCAACAACAACCAGCTCACAGAACACTGTAAGCTCAGGTTCTTTTGATCTGCTTTACTAAGGATAGCGAAGTTAAGGGGTTAATAAGCTTACTTTAATCCGGCATAAAAATACCATTCACTTAGTTCAGGGGAAAAGCCAGCACTCTGTACTTCAGAGCAAATACAAACAAATTACAGCTGGAGAGATCAGGATAGATAAGAAACAGCTAAGCTGGGCTTTGAAGGAAGCTAAGGATTCTAAGAGGGGGAGCTAAGGAGAGAGTGTGTTTCAGGCATGGGGTACAGCCTATGCAAAGGCTTAGAGGTGGGAGATAGTGTTCTCTATGAAGGGCAGCAAGGAGGCCAGTTTGGCTGGACTGTCTAGTACCATACCAGGATATGATTGTTCCCTGTTCAGTTGTGTCTGACTCTATGTGACCTCATGGATGTTGTCCATGAGGTTTTCTTGGCAATGGGTGGCCATTTCCTTCTCCAGTATGGCCCCATTTTATAGAAGAAATGAGGCAACCAGGGTTAAATGACTTGCCCAGGGTCACACAGCTACTAAGTGCCAGAGGCTGGTCTTCCTGACTCCAGGCCCAGAGCTCTACCCACCGTGCCACCTAGAGGCTCACTTGGCACTCATTTGTCCCAACATGCAAATCCTCATTTTGGGGTAACCCTACAATGCTATGATTTCTCTGTCCTCCCTTCTAGGGCTTTCTATTCATAGTACATCACTTCAACTGGGCTGTCACTGTTGCTGGAAAATCCTTGTGTTCTGTCCTTATTCCCCTCAACTATCATTCCAAGACCTTCCTTCTCCCTCAGGCCATCATCTCCCCTTCCTCCTCCAAGGAAGCTTGGACTCTGCCTCTGGAACTGCCCTGGGCTTTAACAGACCAGCTTCGGCCTCATCTCACCAAGATCCCACTTCCATTACCCTTTCCTGGCCATCTCTGCCATGCTGTCATGGCCATACCCTGCCCTGGCCCTCCTCTTCCTCCCCAGTTAGCTTCTCTCATTAGAATGGAAGATCCTTGAGGGCAGGGACACTCTTGCTGGTTTGTATTCCCAGGACATGGCACAGTGCCTGAAACATTGCAAGCAATCCCAAATCCAGAATCTTATAACAGGTGACCTCACTCTGTTCTTGAGAATTCAAACCTCAACTTTCCTCAGTTTCACCACCCTCCTCTCCATCCCCCTGGTCACTAAAGAGGAGATAGCCTTAGCTCCCTTCTCCTGCCCGGAATCCTAATCCCTCCTGCCTTGCTCCAACAAACGGTGCCCTCTCTGTTATAAAGCTTGGCCTAGTGTTGGAGAGTGTTGCCCTTCAAATCAGGAAAATGTGGATTCACATCCCAACTCTGATGTTTACTAACTCTATGGCTCTGGGCAAGCTACTAAACTACTTCCTCATCTGTAAATTGGGAATGCTAGCAGCATTGAGTCCAGGCCCCTCATCTTATAGACAGAGAAATTGGAGCCCAGAGGTGTGGTGACTAACCCAGAGTCACAGAGCTAGGCAGATGCTGAGGTGGGATCTGAACCCAGGTCTTCCTGGTACAAAAGCCTGACTTGCAAACCTTAAAGTGGCAAATAAATGGTTATCATTCTTAGCATCACTCTATCTCTATTTCCTCTGGCTTCTTAACTACCTGCCTACAAACACCCTCATTTCCCCGATTAAAAAAAAAAAGCCTTACCTCAAGTCTCTTTTTTTAGACCTCAATTCTTGAAGACAAATTAGCTCTTTTTCCATCTCTCCCTCCCCCTCAATGCTAAATGTCTTGAAAAAGTGATCAACACCCAGAAAACGCCTCCGCTTCCCCTCTCTCCTCCCTCTCTGTGCTTCTGGCCTTCTGACCTCACCACTGGGCTAAAACTGTGGCCAAGGTTCACCAGTGACTAAAGGCTCTTTTTTAAGCTTTCCTCCTCCTCATCTCCTCCCTCTCTCTCTCCCCATCCCCATCCCCCCTCCTCCCCCTCATTTTACAGAAGAAACGGAAGGCTGGATAAATTAACTGATGTAGCCAGGGTCACCAAGGTAGCAAGAAGCAGGCAGGTAGGTGAGTAGAGTACCGGACCTGGAGTCAGGAGGACCTGAGTTCAAATTTGACCTCAGACTCTTGATATACTTGTTAGCTCTGTGACCTTGGACAAGTCACTTGACCCCAATTGCCCTGCCTTCCCCCCTCCAAAAAAGAAAAAGAAGAAGAAGCAGGGTTCAGTTTCAAATCCAGGGCTTTTAACTCCAAATACAGTGCTCTACCAGATTCCACGAGGACCATTTTATAGGTGAGCACACTGAGGACTAATACCTTTCCACTCTACCCATGCCACTTCCTCTCACACTTTACAGAATCACAAAATTCCACTATTTCTGAGTTGGAAAGGGTCTCAGAAGACCTCTAGTCCAATTCACGCCTGAGAAATGGTCCTTCAGCTTTTGCTTGAAGACCCCCAATGAGGGAGAGCCCACCATCTCTCTAGCCCATCCACTTTAGGGTGACTAATTGTAAAAAAAAAAAAAGTTTTTCCTATATCAAGACTCAATTTGACTTGATGACCCCTTTCATTCATTGGGATTCTCAATTCATTCATTGTTTCTGCCTTCCAGGGCTATACAGAACAAACTGGATCACTTATCCACAAGACAGTCCTTCCAATACTTGGAAATCTCTATCATATACCCCTTCTAAAGGAGGGAAGGTTGCCAATGACTTTAGGTAGATCGCTTAGCCTCTTTGGGCCTCAGTTTCTTCATCTGTAAAATGGAGATAACAGTAGCATTTGCCTTATTATTGCGGAGATCAAATGAGATAATCTAGGTGAGGCACCGAATAAATACACAGCTCCATCCCTCTGGTTATTATCTTAAATTGTAAGCTCCTTGAGGGCAGGGACTGTCTTTTGCCTCTTTTTGTATCTCCAGACTTAGCACAGAGCTGGCGTATAGTAGGAGGTTAATAAATGTTTATTGATTGGGTGATTATATGGCTGTCTCAGAGGCTTAGCTCTTAGCTGACTGGAAAGGTCGTTATGGCACCTTTAGGTATTCCCTCCCCTTTCCAAGGCCATTGGTATTTCCATAAAAGAATCTTTGACACACCAAAGGCCTCAAGACAAGAATGACTCAGTAACAATAGAACTGGGGCTCCTTGAGGGCCTGGGAAGGCTATTTTTCCTTTAGATGGGAACAGCCCAGCAGCACATAGTCTCAGAGCAAGCAGCATTTCTGACATCCTGGGGAGGAGAGATGCCTCTGAATTGCTTGAGCATCCCAGAATCACGGATCATGGAAAGCTGGCCCCTCATCCCACTCAGCCTCCTTCTTCCTGTTCAGATCATAAATCTAAATCTACAAGGGACCTTACAAGCCATCTAGCCCACTTTACAGATGAAGAAACCAAGGGCCAGGGTGGTTAGTCACTCATAGTCACACAGGAAATCACCATCAGAGGTGGGATTTATACATAGCTCTCCCTGACTCCAAGTCCAGTGCCCAATCCACCCTACCATGCTGGCTCTCAAAGGCTGAAACCAAGAACAGAGAGAGGAGGGAGATCAGGACCCAACATTCTGCTTCCTTGGACCCCTTCCTTTTCATCCATGCACTGGAGAGAAACACACAGAGATACATTCATACCCAGACAGACAATATACCCAGACCTTTCCCAAACTCGAGAGGTCTGAAAACAACTGAACCTACCTACAGGCAGCAAGGTTACAGCTGATGTAACTATCTAGAAGAAACATTCATCACTCTCCCTCCTTGATCACCTACCTAAACGCCGCTCTGCACCCCCACCCCCTACCCCACCCCCGCCTCGGGATGGAGATAATGACTGTCTGAATGCAGTGTACCTGCTACCAGCTCGGAAGCTTTCCCCGGCTACTGTGCTAATGTTACAATAATGATTTTTCCCGAAATTTTCCTCTCCTCTCCTTTCCCCTCCCCTCCCCTCTCCTACTCTCCTCTCCTACCCTCCTTTCCTCTCTTCTGCTCCCCTCTCTTCCCCTCCCCTCCCCTCCCCTCCCCTCCTCTCCTCTCTCTTCCCCTCCTCTCCCCTTCCCTCCCCTTCCTGCCCCTTCCTTCTCCTCTCCTCCCCTCCTCTCCCCTCCCCTCCTATCTCCCCTCCTCTCTCCCCTCCTCTCTCCCCTCCTCTCCTGTACTCTCCTCCTTCTCCTCTCCCCTGCTCTCTTTCTAAGGGTGTGGGAATCCAAGGGAGAATAAGTAAAGGGTTTCTTCCCAAATGAAAAGAGAATAGAAGGAATCACAGACAAGCAGGATAGCTTAGCAAGTTTCATGTTGAATTTATTATATACTTTAAAAGGAAAAAACCAACATAATAGAGTTTCAGAGTTTCATATATGGTCTCCACTTTCTGTACTACAGAGTATATGGAAAGGCCCATTTATTTGGTATTTGTTAAGTTCAGAATTTTTTTAAATTTTCCAGGTCTTCTGGAATTCTCTGTATGGGTTGAACGAGACCTCTGAGTCCCTCTCAATTCTACATTCTGATTGTGTTAATCCCACTGACAGGTGGCCAGCTCTCCACTTCAGTTATGAATGTAGTTCTTGATCAGTAGGAAGCAATGCCTCTGGTGATGGAAATATTTCAGAATCTCAGAATGTAGGAATTAGAGAGAAAATTAGAGAAGCAGCCTGGTGCAGTTAAATGCCCGATTTAAAGTTAGGGACCTCAGGCCAAATCCAGGCTTTGCTATTTATGACTTTAAAAGGCTTTGGCAAGGCCTGTTTCTGTATCTGGAAAATGAGGGGGATGGGCTGGATGATAATTTTGGTAATTACTAGTCCAATCTCCTCATTTTTTGGTGCTCCTCCCTCCTGAAGGTTGTTGGTACTTCCATAAAGGAGTCTTGAAGACCCCAAATGCCTTAGACCCCGAAGGAATGACTGGATCATTAATGGTGGAATGTAGGACCTTTGGTAGGTTTGTGATAGAGATCTTTCTGGGCAAGTGGGACGAGAGAAAGGACTGGAACCGGTCAAACTGGAGAAGGGAAAATGACTAAATGAGGTCACACAGCACAAATTTAGGCTCATCGGTCTAGAGTTGGGAAGAGCCTTAAAGTCCATCTAGGCCAATGTCCTTCATTTTACAGATGAGGAAGCTGAGGCTCATGGAGGTCTCACATGATGAAATGCTAGCCCCTCCACTTGTTGAAGTGACCCCTCCGATTGCCCCCTCCATCATCCCCAGCCTTTCACTTACTCTCCATCTCTCCTGGTCTACTGGCTCCTTCCCTACTGCCTACAAACATGCCCATGTTTCCCCTATTCTGAGAAAACCCCTCACTTGATCCTTCTATTCTGGCTATCATCCTATTTTTCTTCCGCCCTTTGTAGCCAAACTCAAAAGGGCATCTCAATTGGTGCTTCCACTTTCTTTCCTCTCACTCACTTCTTAACCTCCTACAACGTGGCTTCTAACCTTATCATTCCCCCAAAACTGCCCTACTAATGATCACTTAGTTGTCACATGCAATGACCTTTTCTGGATCCTCTTCCTTGACTTCTCTGTGGCCTTTGACACTGTTGGTCGCTCTCTCCTCTCTGATATTCTCTTCTCTCTCAGTTTTCAGGGCACCCTTTCTCCTGGCTCTCCTCTTATCTATCTGACCACTTCTTCTCTGTCTCCTTTACTGGATCCTCCTTCAGATTGTGCCCTTTAACCATAGGTGTCCCTCAGGGTTCTACCCTGGGCCCTCTTTTCCCTCTATCCTACTTTACTTGGTGATCTCATCAGCTCTCAGGAATTTAATGATCATCTATGTGCTGATGATTCTCAGTTCTACCTTTCCTGCCCCAATCTTTCTCTTGAACTCCAATCTTGCATCTCTAACTGCTTTTAAGAAATCTCAAATTGGATGTCCAGTGAACTTCTTAAACTCCACATATCCAAAATGGAACTTGTTGTCTTTCCTCCTAAACCCTGCTCCCCTCCTACCTTCCCTATGACTGTTGAGGGTACTACATCCTCTCCAGTCCTTCAGTCTTGGAACCCAAGAGACTCAGTGGACTCCTCACTATCTCTTACCCTGCCCCACCCCCATATCCAAGCTGTTGTCAAGGCCTGTTGATTTGACCTTCCTGACATCTCTCAAATACACCCCCTTCTCTCCTCTGTCACTGCCTGTCATCTCCTCATGCCTAGATTATTGTAACAGCTACTGGTAGTCTTACCTGCCTCAAGTCTCCTCATTCCAGTTCATCCTTCATTCAGTTATCACAGAGATTTTCCTGAAGTGTAGGACTGACTATGTCACCACCATGCAACCCCCACTCAGTAAACTCCAGTAGCTCCCTGTCACTTCCAAGAACAAAACCAAAATGCTCCCTTTGGCATTCAAAGCCCTTCGTACCCTGGGCCCTTCCTACCTTTCCCATCTTCTTACACCTTACTCCCCTCCATGTGCTCTTTGACCCAGTGACACTGTCCTCCTGGCTGTTCCTCCAACAGGACATTCCATCTCTTGTCTCCAGGTCTTTTCTCAGACCATCCTCCATGCCTGAAACACTATCCCTCCTCTGCTCCAACTGCTGACCTCCTTGGCTTCCTTTAAGTTCCAACTAAAATCCCCCCTTCTACAGGAAGTCATCCCCAACCCCTCTTAGTTCCAATTCCTTCCCTCTCTAAATTATCTCCTATTTATCTTGTACATTGCTTACTGTGTATATATTTGTTTGCCTGCTGTCTCTTCCATTAGATTGTAAGCTTCTTGAGGACAGGGACTGTCTTTTGTCCCTTTTTGTATCCCCAGTGCTTAGCACAGTGCCTAAGACATTGTTGGTGCCTAATCAATGTTTGTTTATGGTTTAATTGAATAAGTAATTTTTTCAAAGATATACAAGTATTAAGCATCAATGATAGGGTTTTTAACCAGGGTCCTTTGCCTCCATAGTCAGAACCTAAGCCTCTAGATTCCCAGTTCAAGGCTCTTTCTACAATACCATGAAGCATTTATCAAACAGCAGTTAAGACAAGAGCCTTGAGGACAAAGCATAGAAGAACTGTGTTCTTCCTTCGGTATCCAGCATTGCCACATCTAGGCCAATGGGTACAAAGAAAGACCACGTAGAAGCATCCTAGGTGGCGTGTTCTTTGTCCTTCCCCCTATACTGAATGGATAGAATGCCACCATGCTGGCCTTCCCAAAGCACAGAATTCCATTCTTTGCCCAGTAATCCCTGGGCGTTTTTGAGAGAGCAGGAACTTTCCTCTCGGGTCTCGTGATACAGGATCATCAGGCACACAAATGGACCTGAGGGATGGGAGGAGACCCAAGTCATTCCTGTCCGCTGCCTCCTTTATCCTGAGGCTTGCCAGTAAATTCCAAAGAGCCAGGAAATGGTTCTGCCCGCCCTCTATCCTCAGAGGGGAAACAACTGAACATCATTTGCCAAATTCCCGTGGATTCTGGTCAAGACAGAAGGTGTGGAAATTGCCAGGACTTGTTTGTTTTCCATCCTAGAGGAGAATTTAGCCTGATTTTAGATCCATAATCTCCCTCAGTTGGAATGGATCCCATAAGCCATCTACCTGAACAGGAATGCTCTCTACAACTTTCCTGACAGATTGCCATCTAGCCTCTAGGATGAATCCATTCAGTGATTACCATTCCCTCGTTACCTGTTGGGGAAACTCGTCAAATCACTCAGTTAACAAGCATTTAGCAAACACCTACCGTGTGTCAGAAACAGTGCTAGTTCCTGGGAACACAAAGGAAAAAAAATGAAACCATTTTTGTCCTCAAAAAACTTACAATCTAACTCATTATACTTTTATGAAAGCTCTTATTATTCCAAAATGTGTCCTTATATTGAACTGAAATCTGCCTCCCTGTAACCTCTTTTCATCTGTCCTCTGGGACCGAGAAAAACAAGCCAAACCCCTTTACCAAACAGTCAATCAATAAACATTTATTAAGCACCTACTAGTAGGTAGAATGGAATTCTGTGCTTTGGAAAGGCCAGCATGGTGGCATTCTATCCATTCAGTATAGGGGGAAGGACAAAGAACACGCCACCTAGTGGCCGAGAGGGAAGGAGGGATGCTTCTATGTGGTCTTTCTTTGTACCCATAGGCCTAGATGTGACAATGCTGGATGCCACCGAAAGGAGACAGCTGTTCTATGTTTTGTCCTCAGGGCTCTCGTCTTAATTGCTGTTTGATAAAGTGTTTCACGGTATTGTAGAAAGAGCCTTGAACTGGGAAGCTAACTACTGGGGATACAAAAAGAAGGCGAAAGGTAGTCCCTACCACATGATGGCCCTTTAAATATTTAAAGGAAAGTTATCCTGACTCTGACTCCCCTAAAGCGTTTCTTCTCCAGGCTCAATGCACCAGGTTCTTCAACTGGTCCTCTTATGACATGGCTTCTAGGCCCAAAAAATCATGCCTTTGCATTGATCCCTGAAGTCGCTCTACCCCTACCCCATTATCACTCAAGCTCGGAACCTTTTCATTTTCGTTTCCCCAGGACTACACCTAGGAATTCTGTGGCCTTTCATTTCTATTCAGATGACTCCTGATCTATCTATCCAGCCTGCACCAGTCTCTGAAACTACAGTTCTGTTCAAACACCTGCCTTCTGGAAAGCTCTACCTGTCGGTCATTTCAAATTCATCATGTCCAAAATGGAACTCTGCCCAATTCCTCGCTCCATCAAATGCCTGCTCTTCTGTTGAGGGCGTAGCCATTTTTCAAATTACTAAAGGTTCTCCATCTTGGAGTTATCCTAAACTCTGTTCTCTCCTTCAACACCCATATCCAATTACTTGCCAAGCCTTGCTGAACCTACCTCCATAATGTCGTTCTCACATCTGTCCCTTTATTTTCACTCTTATGACCACGAACTCTAGTCATCTAGAACCTGGGCTATCACAATAGCCTCTGGTGTCTGCCTTGTTTAACCCATTCCCTCACCCAACTACCAAATTAATATCGCTAAAACTCAGATCTGAGTGTAAGGGGAAGGGGATTTGGTTCCCAGGTCAGTCACAGAGAACAAAGGACAGATAACAGAACAGAGGAAATGAGGTTTTACTGTGTTAACACCAGTAATCCCTTTATGCTAGAGAGCTAAGTGGTACAGCCTAGACTGGAGTCAGGAAGACTCATCTTTGTGAGTTCAAATGTGGCCTCAGACACTTAGGAGCTGTCTGACCCTGGGCAAGTCACTTAGCCCTATTTTGCCTTAGCTTCCTCATCTGTAAAATGACCTGGAAAAGGAAATGGCAAACTACTTCAGTATCTTTATCAAGAAAAGCCCAAATGGGGTCATGAAGAACAAGATACAACTGAAAAACAACTGAAATCCCTTTATGAAATACAGACATTTTTCTGATATAATTAAGGGGAACAGCTTAATGAAAAGAGCAAAAATTGGACATAACTTTTCAGAGCTTTAAATAGTTAAGTCCTAGATAAGTCCAATAGTTTGAGAGAGTGTGAGCCGGGTGCATCTTATGGAAGGGAAACTCTCTCCTCCTTCCTTCTCTCCATTATTGGACATATGGCTTTGAAGCAAAACTTTGGGAGTTCAAGACAAAGTTTCAGGAGCAAAGACATAGACCCTAGACAGACACAATTAGAGAGAGGCAGTCATTTGAGGGAGGAAGTCACTTTCAAGAGCCTGACCTCTTGCATCAGAGAAGGAAGCCAGCTGTGAATTCAAAAGAGAGTTAGCCTGGGCAATCAGAGAATTACACTGAGTAGAGGAGCAGACCATAGAAGAGCAGCAGATCTATGAAGCTGAGTGTAAAGCTTCATGAGGACCCCATGTGGAGAAAGAAAAAACATGAGGGCCTCTGGTCCCAGAGTTGTGAATTGCATTGGCCATGTGTTCCCTATAGAGATGCCTCATTACTAGTGTTCTTTAAGTTTGCGTTCATTCTTCCCATGGATTCTATTTGTATTTATGAGCAAATGTGCCCCAGATTTATGGGGGAGATGTTTTGTGGCTACTGTTTTTACTACACCATCTTTGTAAATGCCTTTGCTAAGAGTTCATTGTTTCTACTGGATGGGACGTGCACCACTGGGGACTTGTGAAATACAGTTTTAGGAGCTAATACCCATAGCCTATACCTTAGAGTCTGGAGGCCTAATCCACCAATACAGGTGCAAGCTGGGGGGGTGCGGTTATACTAGTGGGAATGCTACGCATCACTACCTGGATCACATATTTTCAATAGTTCGGTATTGTCTTTAGAATCAAATACAAAGTCCTCAGCTTGGTGTTTAAAATTCTCTACAGTCTGGCTCTCATTTGCTTTCCCAGTCTTATCTCCTATTATTCACTTCCTAACCATTCCATTTTGTCCCACTCTAATTACCTTGTTAGTTGTTCCTAATCTCTCACCTCCTACCTTTGCCCAAGCTGTCTCCCTGATCAGGAATTTACAGCACTCTCCTCTCCTCTGCCTCGCAGAATCCCAAGTTTGCTTTGAAGCACAGCTCAGGAGACTTCTCCCACCGGATGCCTAAATAGCTTCAGTTATACTTGGAGGAGGCACCTCCAGGACACGTCTAAGGTCCCTTCCAATTCTACGAGCCCAGGACAGGAGAGCTCCCCTGTCATGTATGGTGTTGTTCACCAGGTGGCACTCTCACACTGTTTTTAATGATTTCTGCCAACCCAGGAAAAGGGGCTTCTCTTCTGGATTTTCCAAAACAAGGGGAAATTTGCAAATGAGATTAGAGAAAGCCTCTGGATACTTAACCCACTTTTAAATTCTACCATTTTATAACTTGTGTGTTCCTATCTCTTCCCACCCCTACTCCAACTCAAAGAGAAGGCGCCATTGCTATTATGGAGAATCAGTGCTATCCTATGAGGACCTGAAGGGAGCCAGGGAGTCCAGACTTATGGCTGAAATTGACCTTAAGAAGCAGAGGCTGGCCACTGGATGGTCCTTCTGAAATCATAGGATCATAGGTAGAAAGAGAGACAGGGCATCAAAAGCCCAACCTCCAATTTTATAGAGAAAATGAAAACTCAGGCAAATTTAGTGATTTTCTCAGGGTCACACAGCCAGAAAGTATCTGAGACAGGATTTGAACTTAGGTCTTGCTTTAAACTCAGTGCCTTATCTGCTCCTTAATGATATTTCTCATTGTTGTTTGTTCTTCACTTTCAAAGAGGACCAATGAGATCATGAAATGATATCTTGACTCATTTGTAAATTGGATTTAAGTGAGGCAGAGGTGCACAAAGTCATCAGCCTCATTCTCTCTTCTAGAGTTGCGGAAGTCCAGCAGTAAGACAAAAGTCAGGATGACTGGCGATGGTCCAGGATACAGTGGATGACCTTGGAGTCTTCAATGCCTGACCAAGCTCTAAGCATGCCACAGCTTCAGTCACTTCATGTCTGTTGACAACAGATTGTTCTTATCCACCCATTCCTCCAGGGGAAGTCTTCACAGGCTTGGGGTAGACATCCCCCAACCCACTGGTTTAGCCTATCCTGTCAAGATGATTTATTGGGGTGTGGCCGCTGCTCATGCTACAGCTTCTTGGAGGCACAGGTGAAAGTTGGGTGAAAAGTAGACCCCAAAGGTAGATAAGCTGCCCTGAAAAGGGCTCAGTAGCCCTCATACCAGAGGTGCTAATCCTCCCTGAACACCCCATACCTCTCACATTAGAGCAGAAGAAGGGCCAAACTAAGACCTCCTTTCTTTTTTTTTTTTTTTTGCCAGACTCAGAAAGTTTCTTTCAAAAGTACCATGATATGGCCGAAAGTCTAGCAGTCAATGGACTTGGGTTGGAATCTCAGCTCCTATTCTTAATCGTTTGAGCTGTATGTAATTCTGGGCTTTGGTTTCCTCTTTTGGGAAAGAAAAAGGGATCAGACTTAATGGTCTCTAAGGTCTGTTCCAGCTCTAAAGACTGTGAGGAACCCCATGATTCTCTGCCCTGGGCGTATCCCATCTGGAACACCATGCATAGTTCTGGGGCCACACTTTAGGAAGGGCACTTGGTAAACTAGGCAATGAGGGGCCTGGGCTATATGAGGTTGGGTTGAAAGAACAGAGGAGAGGAGCCTAGAGGGGAGAAACCTTGTGGTCCTGGATTCAAGTGCTCAATGATCTATTAAGGAGAAGGGGAGCTGGTTGGCCCCAAAGGGTAGAATTGGGGTGGGGTAGAGAGTAGCAGAGGGGTAAGCTTCTGCTGGAGGCAAGGAAAATACTCCCTAACAATTTGAACTATCCCAAAGTGGAACCGACTGCCTCAGAAAATAGTGACTTCCCCATCCTTGGACTGTTTCAAAAGCAAAGGATGCTATGGAGAGGTGGACAAGACAGCCTCTGAGGCCTGTTCTAACTCAAGACATTGTGACTCATTGAGGAATGCAGCAGCAGCAGTGAGAGTAGGCAAGGAGGACCCTCATTGTCCTGTGTTAGGCACAGGGTCTGAAAGGTCACTGGGGCTGTAAGCTCAGCTGTGCTGAGTATGGTAGACTGGGGACAGAGACTGAGCAGAAACCTTGGCTCTATTGGCTAAAGTGAGAGCCTGGGCCCCACCCAATTTGTCCTACTCAGTGTGACCTTAGACCCAGAAGAGAAAGAACAGGGGACCAGATTCCCAGAAATAACCTGTAAGGCACCGGCTGACACATGGAAAAGTTAGAGGCTCATAGATCCTTAGACCTAGAAGGAAGCTTTAATGATCATCTAGACTAGAGGTGTCGAACACACCTCCCCGCCTCTTCCAGGCCGCTCCCAAGTGCAGCAGAACCAGATTAAAACGTAAAAGAAATTTTTTTTTATTTTTTTAAAATTTATTTATTTATTTTTAGTTTACCACACACGGTTCTACATAATTTTGAGTTCCAGATTTTCTCCCCTCCCTCCCCCCTCCCTCCCCAAGATGGCCTGGAATCTCATATAACTACCATGTATAACTTCGCATTGAATTAATTTATACACTAGTCAAGTTGTGGAGAAGAATTATGACCAATGGAATGAATAATGAGAAAGAAGAAACAGAACCAAAAAAAAAACCCCAAAAACAAAAACAAAAGAGAAGCAAAAAAGGCGAGCATGTAGTGCGCCTCAATCTGTATTCAAACTTCACAGTTCTTTCTCTGGATGAAGATAGCATTCTCCATCGTGAGTCCCCTGGAGTTGTCCTTGCACCTTAGGTTGCTGAGAAGAGCGCAGTATGTCAGGGTTGGTCCTCACGGAGTCCATATATCTGTGGTTGTGTACAATGTTCTCCTGGCTCTGCTCTGCTCACTCAGCATTATGTCGTGTACGTTTTTCCAGGTTGTTACGAAGTCCATATCATCCCCATTTCTTATGGCACAATAGTATACCATTACCTTCATATACCACAGCTTGTTCAGCCATTCCCCAATTGATGGGCATCCCTTTGATTTCCAATTCTTTGCTACCACAAAAAGAGCCGCTATAAATATCCTTGCACATATGGGTCCTTTTCCCGCTTGTGTGATTTCTTTGGGATACAACCCTAGAAGTGGTATTGCTGGGTCAAAGGGTATGAACATTTCTATAGCCCTTTGGGCATAGTTCCAAACCGCCCTCCAAAATGGCTGGATCAGCTCACAACTCCACCAGCAATGTAACAATGTTCCAATTTCCCCACATCCTTTCCAGCATTTATCATTTTCCTGTTTTGTTATTTTAGCCAATCTGACAGGAGAGATGTGGTATCTAAGAGTTGTTTTGATTTGCATTTCTCTAATCAGTAGTGATCCAGAGCATTTTTTCATATGCCTATAGATAGCTTTAATTTCTTCCTCTGAAAACTGCCTGTTCATATCCTTTGACCATTTCTCAATTGGGGAATGGCTTGTAAAAGAAAATTTTAAACAAAATAAATCAAAATAAGAAGAACATAAATGCTGTTAACATGTGGTTTTCTAAGTCAATATGCAGCTTACAAGAATCCTTGCAGCTTTAGTGTATAGAGTCAGGAGGACCTGTGTTCAAATGTTGCCTCAGATACTCACTAGCTGTATGACCCTGGGCAAGTCACTTAACCCCAATTGCCTCAAAAAAAAATGAGGAGGTTGAATTAGATTATCTTTTTCCAACTCCAAAATCCTACGATCTAATTAAAGTGACTTGACTTGAATCAGGTAACTCCGCATGGGCTGTCCAGTTTTCTCATTCAGCATCTGATACAGGCAGCCTGAGCCTGCCCTCTCTGAAATCTTCAGGTGAGCAATCATCTGTCCTGGCCATTGTATGACACTATTTTCCACCCAGGCAGAGGCTATTTTCCTATCAAATTGGAAAGCAAATAATGGAACTCCCCCCTGTTCTATGCACAAGGAAAACATTTCAAGGACACTGGAAACCCAGGCTGAAGACTTGGGCTCTATATAGGATTGGTGGGTAAAGAGGGGGTGTTAAAGGCTGTATGATATAGGAGAAAGGTCGCTAGTCTGGGAGTCGAGACCTCAGCTGGAGTCCTTGGGGGCCTGGGAGTTGGTCTAGGTCTCTACAGGCTCTACAGTCTCTGTTATATCTTAATTAAACCCATATATCTTCAAAACTGAGGGAACTGAGGAAAAGGGAAGGGACTTGCCCAGGGTCATACAGCAAGTTAGTAGCAGAGCCAGCATGGCTCTGGATCTCCCACTTCTAAGCCTAGTGTTCTTTTTACTGCCCCACATGCAGTGGGTGCAAGGTGAAATGACTGAGGAAAGAAAGACTCAAGCTTCTTGATTTATTAAGCAATGCACGCCAAAGCCAACCACCTAACAAATTGGAACCGGGCCCCTTTTTCATCTTTGGCCCTGGACCCCAAATACAGGGGGAGAGAGACTTTTGTAGTTGAAAACAATTAATCAAATAAGGGCAATTAATTAAAAAGAAACAACTAACAAGAATACAACAGTAGGTAATCTGCATTCTAATGGAGGAAAGATTAGGGACTTTCCAATTTGGGAGGGGGGAGAGTGATCAGGTGTAATTCCCTGAAATTGGAAGAAGAGGCACGCCACTCCCCCCAAGAGTCTGTGGACATCAAAGAAGATGGGAGCATAACTGATGGACCAGTATGGGGCCAGTCTTCAGATAAGACATGTGGGTTGCTTGAGATATATAATTGTGTGAAAACTTGCATCAGTCTTCAGATCTCACCAGCTTTCTGGTCAGCATAACCAAGGGTCCTTAATTAATGGTCTCTAAGTAGCAGGTATAGAGTTGGTCCAGCTTCCCAGCCACACAGGGCTAGGTTCCAACAATACACTAAAAGTTTTCTCCCAATTCCCACAGTTGGATAAAGTTTTCTCACAAGATAAATTGGATTAGACCCATAGTTGAATAGAAAGGACTAGGTCCATAATTGGGTCACAAGGTGGAGTCAGAGTAGTTCACTCAATTCCCATCACCTCTTGCTGCTCCAAGCCCCTTCAATCCATCACATGAGAGGAAAGAGAAAGAAAAAAGTCTTCCTGGTAAGGACCAAAGAGAAAAGAAAGTGGACCAGCTGTTGCATGTTCCAGAGAAAAGATGAATGGATTTGGAGTTAGAGGATAAGGGTTTAAATCCCACTCAACTACTTTCCTGTGTGACTTTGAACAAGACTTTCAGTTTCGTAGTCTGTAAAATGCAGAGTTGGCCTCAGGGCCTTTCCCTGATCAAATCTATGGCCCCACACTCCACAATCATGCCCAGTGTGTCCTCCATGCTGCTGTCAGACTAAATTCCCTCATCCCTAGATTTGGCTACTTCACTCCTTCACTCAAAACTGTTTGCTGGCTCCCAACTATCTACGGAACCAAATTCAAACTCTCTAGGTTGGCAGGGAAGGCCGACAGCAGCCAAATTCCACCCTACCTTTCCAGTCTCACTGCTTTTCTCCTCTCTCCTTACTCTGCCCTGGCCAAACCTGACTCTTCATGGGATGCTGAGTTTAGAGCTGATCCCTCATTTATAGATAAGAAAATAGGGGCTCAGACATATTAATGGATTTGCCCAAGGTCACATAGCTGGTAAGTATCAGAAGTAAGATCTGAACCCAGGTCTTCTCAACTCCAAGCTTTATACACTATGCCTCCTGCTCCTATTCCTGCCCAAGGCTTTCCAGCTTCCTTACCCTGGCTCATGCCTTTCTTTATTTCTGAAATGTCCTTCTTCCTTTCCTATTTTGCCTCCTGATGTCTCAACTAGTCTTTAAAGACCTTTCTACGCCTCAGAGCTATTCAAAAATGAATAGAAATGGACTTAGGGGAAGGGATGGGATGGGAAGGAGAAATCCCTGGAAAGGAAGAAGTAAGTTTCTCATTATTGGAGGTATTCAAGAGGAGAATGGAAGACCCCTAGCTGTGTTATTGAGGGATTTTGTGCAGCTGTCCAGCTTGCTTGGAATGCTCTCTCTTCCTAACCTCTCTGCCTCCCAGGGGCTTGGGCTGACATCTGGGCTCAGCTCGGGGAGCTCCGCCTCTTCCTTACATCCCTTGACCTCTCTAGTGTTTCCTCCCTCCTCAGATTATAGGAGTTTTTCTTATATGTTTATGTAGAATGTAAACTCTTTGAAGGCAGGGACTGTCTCGTTTTTGTCTTTGCATCTCCAGCACTGTGCCTGGATCACAGTGACTGACACCAAACAATCTTGGGATAATGCTTTTTTCATTCATTCGGTATTGAATGGGTGTGGGGAAGGGTTGCTAAAAATCAAAACATGTCTATAGGCTTTACAATGAACATAGTCTTCTTTCCAACAACCCTAGGAGGTATCTAGTACAAGTATTAATATGGCCATTGTACAGAGGAGGAAACCAAGACTCAGCATCATGATGCCTTGTGTAGTAGAGCTGGCTCTTAACAAATGAATGTTCATTGATGGATGGAGCAGAGACTAGAATCGGAATCAAGCATCACCAACTTGACAATTCTATTACCCCCTTCCCCTCTATTGGGTCCAAAGTCACAGCTGCAGGGGCCAGCACCTTCATCATTTGCATGGTTTCTGAACCCTTGGAGCCCTGGCTGGCTTTCATCCCTCCATGAGAGGGGAAATTTCCATGCACACAAAGCCCTTTACTTCCTTATGCAAAAAAAGTTAGATTCCAGGTCTATAAAAATGGCCACCTTTCTTTGTGTCCTGCCTAAGAGGGTGGGGGAGAGGCCCAGTGTCATGGAAAGGGTCAAACCTTCTCGGGGCTGTATTTGAATACTTCCAGCTCAGTTTTTCCAAGCAGAGAAGACTCTGGAGTTAGAGCCAAAAGATGGCGGTAGCCACTGTGGCCCGACCAGTCTCAATTCTGTGAATTTTCAGGCTGTTCCGGTCATCCAGGATTAAAAACATAATTGTTTCAATTCCCTCACTTTGATGATGGTGATGATAACTACCCTGGTACAGCACTTTACAGCCATTATCTCAATTTAGGCAACCCAAACATACATTAGCCATGGTGTAGTAGAAGGATGCCTAGGTTTTGAAGCAGGGGACTCTCCTCTGATTTCAGGCTCTGCTACTATATTACCCGTGAGAAGTTGAGCAAATAATTTCTCCTCTCTGGGCCTATGTTTCCTCATTTGCCAAAAGATGGAGTTGGACATATAAGATCTCTTCCAGCAGTTGGATGGAAAAATGTGTAAGAAAGAGTGTGGGACTTGGAGTCAGGAAGACCTGAGTTCAAATCCAGCTTCAGACACTTAATACCTGTGTGATCCTGGCTAAGTCATTTAACTTCTTTCAGCCTCACTTTCCCTCTGCTGTAAAATGAAGATAATAAACCCCCAGGGTCATTGTGAGGCTCAGAGGAGATAACAGATGTAAGCTTAAAGCAGTATTTAATACTAGCAACATCAACACCGTCACAATAAATAATGCTGATAATGATAATCCTATGAGACCTCCCAGTGTGAAGTCCTTCAGAGAAGTCTTTGCATTTGCCATTTTCTAATTACTTAAAACTCCTGTGGGCTCTTTCTCTCATTCTTCTCTCTCCAGAGTATTCCATCCTACATCTCCAGGGTGACTTAGTGGTTAGCATGCTGGGCCTGGAGTCAGAAAGACGAAGGTTCACCTCTCAGCTCTGGTACTTACAAGATATGTGAATCTCTTCTCTTCAACTGAGTCTTCTTATCTGTATAATGGGGATATTACCTGTAGCCTCTGCCTGGCCGGGTTGCTGTCAGCTCCAACGAGATGTACATTGAGCACTTGGCCATTTTAAAACCAATCTATAACTGTGATTCCTCCACCTATGTGTCCCACTCCCCCCTAGATCTCTTCTTCCTCTCCTCAACCAAGTGTCTTCATACCGTGGATAGAGCACTAGCTCTTGAGTCAAAGCACCTGGGATCAAATCCAACCCCTGACATTTCCTACTCCTGTGACTTTGGGCAAGACATCCCTTCAGCTCTACGGGCCTCAGTTTCCTCGTTTGTAAAAAGAGAGAATTGGACTAGATGGCCTTTGAGGGCCTTCCAGGTGATTTTTTTCCCCTTATCTCTCACTGTGCTCTCCTTGTAACTTTTATTTAGTGCTCTATTCAAGGATAGAGGAGAAGGTGAGGGACTGATGGTAGAGCAAAGAAACAAGGATGATTGTGGGGAATAGGAAGGGACACTCAGGGGGATGCTGGAGCCAGCTTCTGCTCTGGGGAGCTGATTGTTAAATTTTTAACATGAGCATTTATACCTTGGAAACTGTCAAATGCAACAAATCAGGGCTTGATTTATTGTTTTGTTGACTATCTGGACTTAAGAAAGTGATGGAGAAAATGCTGATAAAGAGCAACATTTAAAAGTGTATCATGAGTACTTCCTCCAACCCCCAAAAGCCGATTGTTAAATATTTAGCAACACAGTCCTACATGGGATAATTGGGGGAGGGAGGGAGGGAGTGAGACGTGGAGATGAAGGATGGGGGGCATGGGGGATGGGCAGAAAAGCAGGTTTTGCTTCAATATAAAGAAGAACATTCTAAAAATTAAAGACACCCAAAAGTGGAGTTGTTTTGGGAGGCAGTGAGTGTCACATCAATGAAGGTGTTCAAGAAAACTATTGTGACCATTTGTGGGAATTCTTGTTTCAGGTGAGGTTTGTACAAGATGACCTCTGAGCCCCTTCCAAATCTAAGATTCTATGATTTTATAGAAGTAACAAATTCACAAATTAGGGGTGGTGGGGTGCTGGGAAAGAGTTGTACTTAAATTATTAAAATATTTGCATTTCTGCTGAGGCTAGTCATTTCATAAACTAAGGTTTTTCTATTGATTTGACAGCACTACCTGGGTACCCTAACGGAAGGAAATCACAGAGGAGAGGCAAACCTATGCTTGATGTCAGGGGGAAAAACACTTCCTAACGATGAGATGAATCAATCAATGAGCTTTTTAAAATTTAATTTGTTTTTAATTAACAAAAATCCATTTCCTTCACTTCACATCCTCCCAGAATGGGGAGGGGTGAGGGGAGCTGAGCAAAACCTTTGAACTATTATTATGCACAGTTAAACAAAACAAATTCTTGCACTGATAATGGCTAATATATATATATATACATATGTGTGTGTATATACAAATATATAATTATATATGATGCACATATAATATATAAATTATCTCTCTATATGTACATCTATCATTCTGTACCAAATCCATTCCCCCTCTGTCAGGAGGATGGTAGTACACTTTATCATCAGTCCTCTGGAATTTGTGTCAGTCATTGCCCTGATCAGAATTGTTCAATGCTTCAAAGCTGTTTATCTTTCTAATGTTGTTAGGGCAGCTAAGTGTCGCAGTGGATAAAGCACCAACCCTGGAGTCAGGAGGACCTGAGTTCAAGTGCGATCTCAGACACTAGGTACGTGACCTTGGGCAAGTCACTTAACCCCCACCCCCAAATAATAATAATGTTGTTATGATGGTACTAATTGTGATCCTGTTCTGCTTGCTGCAATAAGCAGACCATTGAGGCAAAGAGCTTGCATTCTATTGGGGAAAACAGCAAAAACATCCCAAGTGGGATGGGCTGACTGGAGGGGGGCGGGGTTCTCCAAAAGCAAAGGCCGGAGGACCAGTGTGGTTTGCTGTTTTTCTGGTTATGCTCATATTCTTGATCTTGCCGTGATTCCCAAGTGGCCAAGACTTCTTTTTGTGGTGTTTCCTTCTCCATTTTACAGATGAGGGAACTGAGGCAAACAGGGTTAAATGACTTGCCCAGGGTCACACAGCTAGAAAGTATCTGAGGTTGAATTTAAACTCAGGAGGAGGAGGAATCTTCTTGACTCCAGGCCTTCACTCTATCTACTCTGTGCACTATGGCGCCACCTAGCGGCCCCATCATCTGTTTATAATGAGATTTTTTTTTTCCGATCTTTCCATCTGTCCTTATGCCTCACTCCTCTTAGATATACTTTTGGGGCCTTGGGGATTCAGCATTATCAAGCCTGGTCCATGAGTTGGTTAATTTTGCTGAAATGTCCTTTTTTCTCTTTATATTCTTGGTTATAAGGAATAGGTCTTTGGGTAGAGGAGGAAGATATATGCAAATGAAGGTGATATAAAACAAAAGAGTAACATTTTAATAGAGAAAATTTTTATTAAGAGTTATTGTCCCTATGGTACAGATGAGGAAACTTAGACCTAGAGAAGTAAAAGGACTTGATGGCAGGCTGGGGTGGGAGGGGGGGCGGGAAGGGGAGAGCACGCCTAACAAGTATCAGCCAAGACTCCAGCCCAGGTCTGCTGCTCTAATAGACAATATTTCCTTTCATAGATTTAGTCCCAATGAGAAGTGACGAAAGAGTCTCTCTCTGAAATTACCTAATTCCTCCACCTGATGTAGCTTTTCCAGCCTCTGCCCGTCATCAGAGTGGAAACCCATCACTGGTCTGGGTATCAATAAGGGTTTCTGTTCTCTAGCTGGAAAGGAAGTCAGGATTAAGCAAATGAGCTCTCCTTCAGGATATAGAGAGCTGGGACCGGAAAAGAGAATTGGGGATTTGCTCTCCTCCACCATCCCTCTTCAGATGTCCCAAAGCACCCGATGACTGGATGGAGGACAGGACTAGGCCTTCGGAGCCAGAGAAGGGGGTGATCCCCGCAGACGGAGAAAGCCAGGCCACGGGCATGCTCAGAGACATTGCTATCAGATGGTTTATGGAGACACAGGCACCCCTCATATTACAAGATGGCACTTTGCCTGAATGGTTCCATGGATTCATTACAAGAAAGTAAGCTTGGCGATCCTGGCTAGGATGGGGAATGGGCCTGGCTGGGGGGTTACACACCTTTCTGGACCACAGCGGGTGGCAGGCAGCAGGCTGGTGACCAGGAGTGGCTTTTGAGTCATCTAACGAGACAAATGTCGTTGCCTTATTTATGGTATATGATATTGCTTACATTGTGCAACACATTATTTATTATCATTACAACATATTATTATTGTCACAATATGTCATATATTATTTATATTGTTAGAGATGTATAGGGCCTGAAGGACTGGGCAGGTGGTTTGGGAGAGGTGAGGGGGAGAGCAATGGATGTGTTAGCAGGAGCTTTAGGTTAGAATCTGGCTTAGCTACCCACTTATGTGCTCTTAGGGAAGTCCCTTCTCTGGGTCTCTGTTTCTTCATCTGTAAAATGGGGGGAGGGTAGATGATTTCTAACATCCTCTGGATCCTACAAACTGCCACTTGCTTTTCTGAAAACAAGCAGAGATTTGGGGAAGGTGGGGAAAGGACATTAGTATTATTATCACCCTATAGACAAACCGAGGGAAGGTAAAAGTGTTGGTGCTTGTGTTTGAAAAGGATGTAATAAAATAGAGAGAGTAGGTAGGGGCTTTCACATAAGCCAACTGCCACAAGGCAGAGTCCCTCTTTGAGACACTATTCCTATCTAAAAGAGGGGGGAGGGTTAGATTTGGGGTCAAAGGCCTGGCTTTCAAATCCTGGCTTGGCCATTTACTGCTGTGTGATCTTGGACAAATA